>NC_092423.1:47701623-47855998 GCF_036169615.1 Heliangelus exortis | reverse complement strand
TTCCAGAATAGTGCCCCAGCAGACCTACTCACAGTCCTCAGCTATCCATAAAAACCAAGCTTTTTATGTTTCTTCCCATCCCCATTGCAGTATTACAAAATTTATGCCCATACCGAGGAATTTATATTTTTTGGTTCTTCTCCAAAGTGTTCTGTGCCATTTTCAGAGTATGTAAACACTGAAATAAAGAAAACACATGATATTTTAGGAGCAGTTTAAGACTCTTCACTGCAGCAGGATCACCTTTATTTTGATAAATAAATCTCTTTCTTTTCCACCTTACCGTCTTTGACCCCTTGTACTCTTCTCTGAACCCTTCTACACCTTAACAAAACAATGTTCACAACTTGCTCATGGACAACCTCTGTCCTGAAGAATTTGCAGTCTGTCAAACAAACTACTTTTACTAGATGCATACATAAGTACAGTACTGGGAATAGAATCTAGGTCCCCTAATGGCATTACTATATAAAGTCCAGCAGCCTTTCCCTTATGGTGAACGTTGTATTTTAGTCATTAGGACAAGAGTATTTCCATTTAAGAACACCTGCAAAACTTGATTACCATATATGAATAATACTGTGAGAAGTTTGTATGCAAAACCCCATATTCCCCTTTTTTGACTCTGTCTCTAAATGTTTGATGGCTGCCTTTGATCTTTCTCTCCAGTAGTCTCTGCCTGGGGGACACTGGATTCACTGCCTCTCTCCCTGATTTTATAGGAAGCACTGGAACTGCTTTCAAATCAGGATGAGTTATCTGAGGCACAGGCCTATACATGTGAAAATTTGCCTCTTAGTTACTAAATCAGAAACTCAAAGAATAAGACAGCAGTCACAGTAACTAACATACCTCATATATCTAATAATTTCTCCTCTATTGTAATTGCTTCATAAGCTGTCTGATGCCTGTCCTCATTTATCTCCCTAAAAAAACACAGTGGCTTTATTACATGGACCGAAGTCCTCTATCACTTTTTAAGAAGTGCCTGCTGTTTCTTGCTTCTGGATAAAGTCGGAATGTGATTTTAATAGCAGGGGTCTTCAAGCAGCTAAAACCATCAACATCTTCTCCCACCATTTACTTCTGCAGGTGTGTTGAGCAGAAGCTGCATTTTGTGGTCTCTTACAATTTGGAAATCTCCAAAATGGTAATAAGCAGCTGGCTGATAGAGTGCATTTTCTTTTTGTTTCTCTGTGATATAGTTATATGTGTTTAGAGGAAAGAAGGTGCCTAGGAACACCAAATTGCTGATTTTTTTTCCCTCTCTGCTCTCCACCTGCTCACCGTTTCTTCCATTAACACATTTTTGGTGACTATTCTATGTGTAAATGACAATGAAACAGTCTTTGAATGAGCTTTATGAGTGAAATAGTAAGGTTCCTCGATAGTAGAGAGTTCTTAGATAATTAAAAAATTAGGTGTTCTTGTACTCGTCACAGCTCACTAGAGAAGGAGGAGGAGCAGGCGCTGCCCTCTTTTCTCTGGTGACCGATGATAGGACCTGAGGGAATAGTAGGAATATGTGCTGGGGAAAGTTCAGGTTAGATATAAGGGATAAGTTTTTCACCCAGAGGGTGGTTGAGTACTCAGGGAAAGTACTTATGGCACCAAGCCTGCCTGAGCTCAAGAAGAATTTGAATGATGCCCTCAGACACATGGTGTGATTCTTGGGGTGCCCTGCACAGGGACATGAGTTGGACTTGATGATCCTGATTGGTCCCATCCAACTCAGCAGATGCTATGATTGTAACAGAGGAAAGATAGCTAAAAAGCCAACCACAGCATACATAGGGAAAATTTTGTACAATGTGACACACATCCACAAGCACACACAAGTGCATGTTCTCTGATAAAATGCAAGACACTGTTGTAGTCAAAGAGTCCAAGGTATGAATGAGAGGACACCATATGAGCTGATGCCTACAGCATTTAATCTGAAAATGCCTCAAGTTTTGCCCGGGTGGCCTGACTGCAGCAGACCTGGGAGCCTCACTCTGTTCTTCACCAAATCCTGCTGTAGAGGAACTCTGACCCTGAAAACTGCCACAGCTGCCACAGGGGAAAAATATCTTAAAATAAAATTAGTTTCCAGTATCTTCTAGTACAGCAGGATATGAATATATCTGTATAAAGGGATGTAAAATGCTCCTATTACAGTCTGGCAGTGTTTACGTCATATTTAAGTCCTACTCAAATTACTATGCGTGGTTTTTGTGTCCAGAGGAAAAGGAGTTAAGGTGGCAAACAGAAGAAGTACAGGCAAATAATGAGCTGGGTAACCAGGAGCATTTTGGATTTGTAGAGAATCATTCCCCAGATGGAGTGGAAGTACTTCAGCAGCATGCTTGGAGTAATTTTTGCGTGGTGCCAGCAAATAAAGCTGAGTTGCTAATGTACAGCTGTGGGCTGTGGAGCTGACCCAAGCGGTGGTGGTGGTGGCAGGGAGCTGGACTATAACCTTACATTTGTGGAGAAGTACTCACCAACCGTGGGTTTTCAAGGAGGCTATGACATGTTTGACTTGAGGGGAATGTGCTCAAGTCCCCGTTGATAGCAGGCTCATACATGTCACTTAAAGCACAGCCAAGCTTGCAGGACTTTTGCTACAGGTGACAATTCACAGTGGTGAAGGAGTGTAATTGGCGTAGAGGAAGCTGAAAAGCTGAAAATTAGGTATGCTGTCTTACAGCTGTAAACCAGGAAGCTTTTCTTCATGGTGTGTGTGCCAGGGCCTGAATGAAAGCATCCTCCCTTGAAGCTGTTGTTACAGGAATCTACAGGAGCAATTATGTGGCCACACGTGCTGAGTTCTTCCATCCTTCTGCAGCCCCCTTCTTTTAGGGGGTTGGACTAGATGACCTTTAGAGGTCCTTTCCAACCCAAATTATTCTGATTCTATTTTCCACTGTTTCCCTTTGTGCAAAGCATCTCAAGCGTACATTTTCCTAAAATCTTTTTTGCAGAGCCAGTTTTTTAATGGCAAAAAAATCCACAGTAGAACTGGAAGGGACCTGATTCATCAAGGCATTAATGTGGAACTGCCTGCTAAAGAAGCAGTGGACAACTGAGGGAAAAGGAGTACTCAATCACCCTGTAGCAACATTTTGGTTTTCCTTTGTAATTTTAAAAATTCTGTTTAGCTCATGGTCTCTGGATATTATTAGGAGGCACTTGAATTTAAAGGCCATAAAGGCACATAGTTTATGTCTCCACAAAACAGAAACTCTTCTCTTTTCATATTTGTTTGCCCTAGAAGAAACAAACAAACAGAAAAAGGAACAGGGATTTCTACAGTCTGAAAAAGATTTTACCATTTCGATAGCTTGTACAAACAGTGCGGGCAGTTTATTAAAAATCTACCAAGAGGAAATTTTTTGAGTGACTAATGCATAATTTATACCCCAAGCCTCTGAAGGATGGATTGTTAAAACGCAAGTGCTGATCAAAGGAATTGTTAATGTGCCGTGGAAGTTATTTGGAGTTTTGACACATGCTGAGTTTTTAAACTGATCTCTTTGAGTAAGTTTCTTGAATGCCTCTCAGTGCATTCAGGGAATGCAGATCTCAGAATAAAAAGTTTCTTTGGGTTTCAGAAATGAAACTACTCATTGACAATGAAATAAAAGATTATCTGAAAACTCAAACATGGCCAAATTTATCTCTGGTGGGCAGGATTAAGCAATGTGAAGCATACTGAATTCTTTATCTTTCACCAGATCATGTCACGTTGCACTTGCAAGACAGAAAAACCTAAAAAAAATGTCAGGAGAAAGCAGATAACATAGATGGGATGCTCACAAAATGAAAGGGAGGAAATGACTGAACACAGTGGGAAGAATTAACATGACCAGGAGGGGAGTAAAGGAATAAGGAGGCAGAATAAAATAGAAATGAAAAGCTGAAGCTGTCATTTTGCTTAAATTAATTGCTAGCAGCATGCAAGGAGCACTGGAGGGTGTCTAACAGAAGAAAGCCATGTTCACTGTCATTTGTATTTGTATTTGTACTGTACATTGGGTTTCCACGTCAAGTTTTTGTAGCATGAGGGCTGTAGAGCTGACTTCTGTGAGAAGCTGCTTGAAACTTCTCCCATGTCTGGTAGAGCCAGAGCCAGCCAGACCCAGGATAGACCCACCACTGGCCAAGGGCCAGCCCATCAGCCTCTGGGTTAACATTGTTTAAGGGGGAAAATACTGCTGTGCAACAGCAACTACAATCAGAGGAGTGAGAATATGTGAGAAAAACAACCCTGTAAATACCATGGCCAGCAAAATGGAGAGGAAGGAGGTGCTCCAGCTGCTGTGGCAGAGATTCTTCTGTGACCCACAGTGAAGACCATGGAGGTCCACAGTGAAGCAGATATCTACCTGCAGCCTGTGGATGACCCCCTGCCAGAGTGGGTGGATGCCTAAAGAAGGATGTGCCACACTGTGACTCCCTACCTGCTAGAGAAGGCTCCTGTCAGGACTTGTGGATCCATGTAGAGAAAAGCCCATGCTGGAAGAGGATTCTGGCAGGACTTGTG
The DNA here is from genome assembly GCF_036169615.1 of Heliangelus exortis. Taxonomy (NCBI): domain Eukaryota; kingdom Metazoa; phylum Chordata; class Aves; order Apodiformes; family Trochilidae; genus Heliangelus; species Heliangelus exortis. Next base: position 47,851,470 of record NC_092423.1, on the reverse strand, counting down.
ACCCCATGTGGGACGCAAGCTGGAGCAGTCTGTTTGTGATGGACTGCACCTTCTGTAAGGGACCCATGTTGAAGCAGCTCATGAAGAACTGCAGCCTGTGGGAAGGCCTCGTGTTGGAGAAGTTTTTTGAGAACTGTTTCTAGTGGAAGGGACCCCACATGGGAGTGGGAGAAAAGAGTGAGGAGTCCTCCTGTTACAGAGACAACACATGATGCACTGACTGCAACCCCCATTCCTCATCCCCCTGTGCGACGGGAGGGAAGGAGGTAGAGACTTCAGGAGTGAAGCTAAGCCCTCACTATGCTACTTGGATCTGACTGGTAATACATTAAATTAATTTTGCCCAAATGCCCCTGATGGTAAACCATGAGTGATTTCTCCCTGTACTTATCTCAGCCAATGAATCTCCCATCATATTTTCTCTCTCTTGTCCAGTTGAGGAGGGGGAATGACAGGGTGGCTTTGGTGGGCACCTGGCATCCAGCCAGGGTCAACCCACCACAACATCTCATTGAGACTGAGGAAAGCAGACATGAGGTGCTGTTAGAGAAGCTGCTCTGATGGTTTGGGCCAGAGGTTTTGCTTAGTGCTCTAAAACTTTTTGTATTTACTGCTTCACTCATTATGATTGAATTCAAGAACAGGATCACAAACATCATCTCTCAGTGGCTTAGATTTCATTACTAAGCTCTTAGTTGGTATGATGGTCTTGAAATCCCATCACACTAATGCTATGAAAACATTACTCTTGCACCACAAAGCAGACAAAGGAATTGGACTATTAATATTACTGGACACATACTGTTCTACTGGGAAGCTGCAATTATAATCAGGATTCATCATGATGGATATTTTACAGACATATGAATATTATATTATTAATTTCCTGTCCAGAACCGTTTATGGTATATAAAGACAGGAAAACAAGTCAAACATATGGAAGAGAAAAGTAGTATTATTTTTGTTCCACTTTGCCAATGTTAAGTGATTAGTCTACAGTCATACTCATGAAGCACAGAAGTTAAGGAATGAACCTTACCCAGTGTCAAGTCTGGACAACATAAATAAAGAAAACTGGCTGTTTGGCTTTCATCTGAACAGCAAAAAGTATTCCCCAAATTCCTGCACCAGTTATGTGCCCCACTCACCCCACACTTTGAAAACTAGAATGCTGCCAAAAGATGAACATGTCATTAAAAAAACATCTGAAATAGGTTGTACACAGGCCTATACATCTGAGATGCTACCCTGACCTGGTGGCACTCACCGCTGTTGCTGCGTTTCCTGCTTATGTCAAGGGTGCCTGCAGAGCCTTCCTCAGGAACTTCTGCCAGGTCAGCTGTCTGCAGGGACAGAACAAGCAGATGAGGTGGGATTAGACAGAAGAAGTGAGCAATGAGGGGAAATAAGACCACACAAGAGCTTTTGGGGAATGTAGTGCTTGGGTGCTATGAGAGCAGAGCAAGTCAGTGTAATAGGATTAAAGGAAACATTGTGTCTGGTGCTGAACAACAAGTACCTACTACACAGGAGCAGTGGAAGTCCAGAAAAAATTCCAGACCAAGCTTCCGGTCTGGGGAACATAGGAATTCTATAGTATAAAGTAAAATGAAAATTAAGGAATAAAGGATTATGTTAAACACCGTGGTTCTCCCTGTAAAATAGAAGGGTCTTGTGGGAATTTGTAGATTTTGAAAGTATATTAAGTAGCTGTTTACCAAGGAGACTAGGCATTAACTATTGACTATTAATTTATTAACCCTGAATTCATTATTCAATAAAATAACTGTAATGTAAGGGTGATATTAATTCTCTTAAGATGCTGTGAAAGAAGGAGGCAGAGGAAAGTGTGACAGAGGTGATGAAATCAGTCTTTAAGTATCTTGCCCTCTCTTTTTAATTGGTCATCTGGCTGGCATGGTTAGGAAAGATTATTGTTAGAATTATTATGATTTCTTATTTGTACCATAATAATGTCAATCATGATTAGGAACCCATTGTTCTAGGGTGCAAGAAAACATGGGATGACATAATCCCAAGCCTCAGAAGTACACTCTGCATAAGGCACCAGATTTCTTGGTTGGGTAGTTGGCTTCTCCATGTATAGCCTGACAGGAACCAGGAGTCACTCCAAACAACTCTGACCGGATCTGACCTTACAGAATTTCAGTTTCTGAACTCTCCATGTGTGACTTCTTTTGGGTAAAACATCTTTGGTAAGCATAAAACCCAGGCAATGAATTTGAGTCAGGTGCTCTCTCTAATCTGAAAAAAGTGTAAATCCCTATATGTTATTAAACTGTATTTATTTATTGTTAACAGCATTTTAAGACACTTGGAATGATTTAACTTATTATTCCATGACACTCTCTAATTATGCTCTCCACATATCTCTGAGTGTTGCTTTGCAGACCTTTGCCTACATTACAGGAAGAAAAAACAAATGAGGAACATTTACTGCGCTTGTTCAAAGAGCACAAAATCTGAATTGCTTCATATATTTTTATATTTTTTTCCCTTTACTAGTGTTGACAACAAATCAGTTGTGGGGTTTGTTTTGTTTTGTTTTTTACTTTGACAATAGTATTTCCCCTACTTAATACTTTCCTAGCTACTTCTCCATCCGAGAATATTAATGAATGAAGATGATAAAAGTAGATGGCAGTAGATATGCTGCAGATATCTTGTGCTTATCTTGTTTCCCTTGGTATTTTAAGAGCCTTCTACTTTACTCTTCTGTTATGCCTTCTTTTTAGCCTCATTCTTTTGCAGCAGGTCATGCTTGTCTTGCATCTTGCACAAGTGGGTCACCCCTGGGTGAGAAGGTACTGCAATAGCAACGCTACCATGGAGGCAGTGTAAAGCCTTCCTAGGGATTTCTAGCTGCTGGGTGGAGAAGGGAAAGTCTGGCTCTGTTGAAATAACTCCTAGCTATTTTTCAGCTCATGGCTAGGGCATGTTCCTTCATGGAACAGCTTAATAATTCCCAATCAGCTTCCTATTTTGTTGGATATTGCTGCATATGAGATGTGCAGTGACTGTTTCTTCAGTATATACCTCATCCAAACCCTTCTGTAGTAACCTCAGTTAGCTTTAATGATTTTTCAGTCAAGAGCTATATGGCAAATGGTCTATTAGAAATGCTAGAGATACAAAGCTGGTTTTGAGAGGAGCTGATCCATGAAAAACTAAGAGGAACTGAAATCACATCTACATCACCTCAAGTGACTTTCTTTATAAATGTGGGCTGCAGAAGCACATTTTTGAAGAAAGCAGTAGGTAGTAAATCTGGAGCATATGGCCACTTTCTTTTATGGGAAATGCAGAATCCAAGCTGAAAAATCACAGTGGGTGTGTCCACACTGCTCAGTCATGTTAAAAATACCTTGGCTAGAGCAAGACAATTACCTTTACTGTGCACAGAGACACAAACTGTAGCCCTGAAAGCTTCATGCACATAGAGGCAGGACATGGCTTGTAGGACAACCACCCTTTCTTAAAGAAACTATTTTCAGCAGGAAAAGCTATGCTGCTCTGACCCAGATCTAGCCCTTTGACAGCTTAGACACCAGCTGAGAGGTGAGGTAGGATGCCAGGTGTGTCACCCTGTTGCTGGGGTCCCTGGTTTGATGACTTGGTAGAACCCAGCTGCAAAGCCTGGTTCTGAGCTCACAGCTACATTGCTGCTTCTGCTTTAAGAGGAGCAGAGCAGCACAGAACTGAGGACCACTGGGGAAGATCTTTGTCCTCAGGTGTTATTAACTGCATATGGGCTGCTAGCTCACATGATCTGATACACTTTTACCTAGGCTCTCTGGGCTCTGTGTCACTGCTCTTGTCACTGGTCAGTCACACACCACGATTGTAAAGCTCCATGGCACCATCATTTGGGTCAGAGCTGTGCCTGCCCCTGTTTTTTATTCTTGTTCCAATCCACAGGCTTGTATTGGCAAAAGTTATGGTTTCACATGACTGTTAGATCAGTCTCTAATGTTTTCTCTTTTCTGGATGCTCACCCTTAATTCTCTGGAGACTTTCCCATAATGAACTTGTGTTCCTCATTTTACACCCACTCCCTACATAGTTATGATCAGCTCCCTAGGGCACGCTGACACAGCATTCGTGGCTTCTACGCTTGAGTTGTCATTCATAATTCCACATAATGCTTTATTGATTTAGAAAGTGATAATTACATTTGTAGAACTTCTGTTTCAAAGTAAATTAAATAATTGAAAGCAAGAATTGTAATCACAATGTGACAGGTGGTAGAGTCACTTGGGGTTTAAAAAAGAACAAAAATTACCAAATTCCTTTTAAAGCATAAACAAGGGTGAATAGAGGACATGTCCTTCATTAACTCCCTTGCAAATTCCACTTAGTTCTTGTTTAAATTTGTCTGTCTTCATTCCCATCTGACACAAATGGACATCTGTTTAGAGGCCACTGATACCACCTGAGGTTATAGTTAGCCTTGTGAGTGGGCATACATGTAAATTCCAGGGAAATGTTGCATTAAGCATAAAGGGATTTTAGCACGACTTTAAATTAAACATTAGAGTGGTTGCTCTGAGGCCTGTGGAGTGAGTCTTTTCTCTGTTACTGGTGAGTTTTATTCAGACGTGAGTGCAGAAGAGACTGTCAGATAATGTGGGTCAGATTTTTAGACAAGATAGTAAGATTTAGCCTCCAATGTATTCACTGGAGTCTGTCGGGGTTTTTGTTTGGTTGGTTTGGGGGTTTTTTTTTGCATAGGGAGGAAAGTGGGGAAAACCTCATGGGGAAAAAGATAGCCACAACCATAGGCTTAAATGTCTGTTTATAAGAGGTGAGAGGCTATGAAATGTTCCTGCAACACCATGAAAATGGTCTTTACCTCATGGGTCCCGAGAAACTGGTGTTATTGTTGAACTAAGTATGGATTTAGTAAAGACAGGGCTCAGGGAACTACTTTTTCTCTTGTCCTCCTTCTCCAGCTCTTCTGACATGGTTCATTTAATTTGTATTTTTCTATTTTTTCAAGAGCTAGCTCAAAGATTCTTAAAAAACAGGTTTCCAAAATTAACATAATTTCTGCTCTTATTTTGGAACCTGGGGGGGAGATGTTTTTTTTTCACAGTTTGAAATACAGTTTTGTGAACTCTAGTACAAACTCTTGTGAATGAACAATTGCTGCACTTCCACAAAGACAATGAAAGCAAAATGTAGGATACTTACAGAGTTTCTGTTGGGAGAGTCAGACCCACTTCCAGAACTGCCCTTTTTGGTTTTCTGAGCTAAGGAAGTCCCAAAGCGGAGAGTTTCATACACAGGATCAACTTTATTTCCACAGGCTGCAACAGAAGGAGCAAAACATGCATCAGTCCCTTGTATTTCTGGACATGTCCCTGCTCCACTTGGAGAAACATCTGCCTCTACCAACATGTTTGGGTGTACGCATAGATGCACAAGATGAGAGACTATCTTGACAAAAAGTCTTTGATTTAGTGGAACTAATTTTTGCTGGAAATTTTCTGCTGCCTCTCTGCTCCCATAAATATCATCCTCCTCTTGTGCAGGTGCTTCAGGTCCCTGCCATTGTCTTGTCTCTCTCCACCTGCAAGCCTCCTTCTCTAATCACCACTGATGCTCCCTACTCTGAAGTAAGTAAAATGAAGTACTAGGAGATTTTAATCCCTGTTTGCTGCCTCCTCCTACTAATGTTCTCTTGGATTGCTCTCAAAAAAAGATGCTCAAAAGGAAAAACCCTGAAGACCCCTGTGGTATGGGTGGCCCATCACCTTTATCCATGCATCCTCACAGTGCTACTGCTTGGCTAGTTTGGATAAACAGGATGTCCTGGATCTTCCTTGAGAGGTTCTGACATCCCCACTGCTGGGTCATATGGGGTCTGGAGCCAAGTGTGGGTAGGTACCTGCTGTAGGGAATGTGCTTCAGGTCACTCAGCTCAGCCTAGGAGTAGCCAGAAAGGCCACCAACCCACTGGTGTATGTCTGTTCAATTCTCACTGCCACTCTCCCCCAAAGCTGGTCCCAGTGCCATCTCCCGTGGTAGAGACATGGCTGTCTCCCATTAGCATGAACAAATCAGGTTCAAATAGTTTTCTACATACTATACTGCATTATTATACCTCAGCCTCCCTTGAGGTATAAGGCAGTAACATAGAATACAATACATTTGTAGCATGGTGTACAAGGAGAGAGATTTTTTGGCCAAAGCACTGAGAAAATACACGGGATTTTGAATTCTGATGAGAACAAAGCACACCTCATTTCTTCAGCCGGATTTTGTTCAAAATATTTCTATTACTTCTGACAAAAATTCTATTACTTCTGGCAAAAATTACAGATGATTTTTAGAAACAGAACCTTAGATGAAATCCATGCAATTCCCTTTTTTTAAACAAAACAAAACAAACTGCTAAAAAGAACAAAGTAAATATCCTCAGACAAGACATTTTAAATTGACAAACTAATTTTCATTTTTTCTCTTTCTGTATTGCCAGGCTTGCCTGGTCAGAATACTTGTTGGGAAAAGTATTTTCCAGAATCAACTCAAATTCTCCATTTCAAAATGTTTCTTTGCAGGAATTTGATACTGCAGTCAGCAAAATTTGGTCTTTTGAACACTTAGAAAACATGTAGACATGGTCAACAGGGAAATATATGAGGAAGGTAAGAAGTTGGGATGAAAATGGACAGGAACCTAGCAAAGTCCCTCAAAAGCCAGACCAGTGGTTTGAATGTCTCCTGCTTGTTTTGTCTTTTATCTGGTTCTTCCCAGCTCAGACCTCCACCTCAATATTCCAAGATGGAATTTCCTCCCTTTCAAGCTCCTACCTTGTGCACAGGTGGTTATTACTATAAACAGGGTTATGTCTAAGAGGTTAAATGTATGGGGTTTTGAGTGAAATGCACATTAAACACACCCTCTCCTCTTCCAGCTTTGTATCTTTGAAGTACTCCTTTCCTGAGATGGCAGAAGGACATCCAGTCACTGAAAGGAGCTGGAAGTCTCCTGAGGGTAAATACCATGGCTGAAAGTCTGCCACTGCTGTTGCAGTGCACTGTCAAAGGGAGACAGACTGAATGGAAAAGCAATCAAAACCTACCAATAGGCATCACTTCTTTGATGCAGCCAAACTGTTCATGAATGAGTAGTGGTGAGCTGTAGTACCGCCGAAATCCCTTTGGCTGGAGGGAGAGAAAGCAAAAACAAGTGAAATTCATTGCTGCCATGACTGGTGTAGAAGAACGTAGGTGATGACAGAACTGACATGGTACAAAAAGACTGCTAAGGTCACCACGTCCAACCATCAACACCCCCAACAGAAAAAAAACACCAACAACACACCACAACTCAGCAAGTGTCAACAAACAAATATATTTATCAATACCTATATCACCATGCCCACTAAAGCATGTCCTAAAGTGCTTCAACTACATGGTTTTTAAATACTTCCTGGGATGGTGACTCCACCACCTCCCTGGGCAGCTCGTTCCAGTGCCTGACTACTCTCTCATTAAAGAAATTTGTCCTAATACCTCTTTGGTTAGTAGTATAAGAGTGCAGTGAAGCTGGAAATTTGTCTCCTGCTGTTAAATTACTGTGGGATTTATAAATCAGGGATTTATTTGATTTTTCTTCTGGGGAAAAAAAAAAAGCAAAAATTTCCCATATTTATGTGGAAGGAGGAAGGGTTAATTTTCAGCCCCTCTTTTTCTTTTGTCTTACACAAAAGCAGCGATAATTAATTGCAGCAGAAGTGCTGAATCATATGAGGTTCTGGGAACTTTCCTTCTCCCTTTTTTTCTTATGTAATGTGAATTTGCATTGTTTTGCACTTGCTAAATATGCAATTATTCTTCCCCTAACTCCAAATCTTCAAGTTCCCATGTATGCACTTGTGAAACCCAAGGAATTTAGAACTTTTCTACAGGTTTTTCTAAGATTTGTTGTCGGCTACAGTTTCCACTGGTTTGGTTTTTGTTGTCTTGTAAGGTCAAAAAATTCCCCAAGTTGTCACTAAATGAGTGACATTTCTTTGGAAATGCCCTTCAAGGTACTGCAGATTCACAAATGGTCGCCCAGATTTCTAATCTTTGTGGGCTGTGAGAACTTCTCATTACAGTGAGAAGTGGAGAAGCCTCATGGGGATGTGCATACATTCTGTGTCCTTTATTCACTATACGTAAAAAATGATAGACAATTTGTTCTTTTGCTAGTGAGCTGCAGTATGGGTTCAGAAGGAATGAAGGGACTGATAAATCTGGTTTCTTAGAGGAATAAATTTCAGCCTCTGTTTCTCACCAGACAAAACAGACTCAGATACAACATGAGCTCATGAAGCTCCTGTGATTTTGCTGGACAAATTCCTGCTTCAAGTCTGGCCTCTACTTTTCTGCTTTTGTATACTAGTAATCAAAAGAGCTGAGGCTGGAATCATGAAATGTGTGAAACAATTCACATGATCTAGTATTTGGCTTGTCCAAGGCTTGCAATGACATTCAGCTCTTCACAGACCAACTTTCCTATACCCAAATGCCTCACAATAGGGCTATGATTATGTTTTAAATGCATAAAGATTTGTTGCAGTTATATAAACAACAGTAACATTCACTGAGTGCCCTTGAAGAGAAAAGATCTTTCCAGGGTGAGGTGGGTTTTCTAGCTCTTTTGAAATAAATGTTTTGGTTTTTTTTAAATCATTTAACACTGTCTGGTTTTAGCTTATATTTGTCTCAGGTACCTTCAGGCTGCAAGAATCTGAGAACATATGAAACACATGTACACATGTATCTAGTTTTCATATTCTGAATGGTTATTTTTCCAAGTTTTTTTTTCAAAAAATAAGCAATAATGAGAATTTGTTGCTCAGAAGGTAACCTGAGCACGAAGGTTTTGTGTCCATACATGAGCAGGTCTCCTCCCAGTCACTCCTGCAAAGAAATTTCTTCAAACTCTGTTGTGTCTCACTGTGAAATATGCTTTGGTTTTATTTTTAATATAAATTATGTTTTTTTCATCAAGCCCTAATAGTGGAAAAAAACAATAAAACATAATTTTGAAGGATTTTTCATTTGTTAAACTCCACTGAAATATTTTGACTAATTTATAGTGTTCCTTGAGAGATTTACAGTACAGCAAGCACAGTTTCAATCAAGGGAAATAAATCTGATATTTAGGTAAATTTGGATTGTACAACTCTTTTCACATCCACAAAGCAGACCAGATTTGTGTTTCATTTTTGTTCAGGTTTTTGAGCAGTAGTAATTTTCCAAATGGATAACAGGGCACCCCCTGGCTTTACTTTTCCCACCTCAGGAAAGTCACCTGCTGTGAGTTCTGTTAATGCACCAGGTAAATGCTAGCCAGGGAGTCAGGCACAAAAAGCAAGTGGTTCCAGCACAAGGATTTGCCTCCTACCACATCTGCTGTCCCCAGCTGCCCACTTACCAGCTTGCCCATGCAACGTTGCTGCCCAATGCTGTCTGCACACTTGTGGTGGATGCTCATCTTACAAGCCTTACAGCGTAGTCCATGCTTAGCGTTTGTCCCTGTGAAATGCACAGATATTATTTAATTAGACAAAAATCAATAGTTTCCATGCACTTAACAAATGACCTGAAAGAACTGATGGAGAGGTCAGTTGCAGTAGAGGAAATATCGACAGTGTTCTTCACCCGGCTTGCTTTTTTTTATATACATTCATACATGTATTTTCCTTACAGTCACTCCTTTTGAGGCATTTGTTCCCCAGGCTTTTTCCTAGGCTATTGCTGCCTTTAGATATCTATTGAATTATGCTCTGTTGTGTGACAGTCTTATCAGTGATCTCTCTCTGTATCGTGAACATCAAGCAAAATCCTTTTCTATTGGGAAAGGGCTTGGCATGAGAGCTGTGCATGGCTGAGGGAGCTACTAAAGAAGCATCCAGGCTCTGAAGCCACCCTGGGGAGCCAGGCCATCAGTGGAGGGCCAGGTTTTGTGGGTGAGAGGTAGTTCCAGGGGTCTAATCCAACTCCCTTATCTTAGCCCACTCATTTGCCCAAGGACTGCTGCTCTCTCCTTCGTGGGCCAGTGTTCAGAGGGTGCAGGAAGGGCTTCTTGCCTGTCCCTGAGTGAGGCAGTGAGGATGCCATTGGTTGCACCTTGGTCTCTTTCACTGGGTGTGGAAAAGTTCAACATTTCAGGTAGGGGAGCTCCAGGAAGAACTTTGCCTTAAATAGCAGACTTCTCCCACTGGGGCAACAGTAAGGTCTGCATTAACTTCAAATGTGGATCTGCCTTTAAATGACAGTCGAGTCTGTTCACTTCTAGGCAGAAACAGTCCCCCTTATTCATATACGCATAAGGCTTCCTAAACTATGCAGAAACAGTTAAGCTGCAGCAAGACTTTTATCCCTATGGGACTGTATAAATGGAAGGAGCAAACATGTCAGTTCATTGTCATCTATGTAAGAGTAAAAAAGAAGCAAGGCAGAAAAAAAAAAAAGCAACAAAAAAACCCAACCTAAAACCTCTTGACATTTTAACCAGCCCCCATTAGTCAGACATGATAAAAATTAGTCAGAAGAATCTTGAATCTGAAAGTACTTGTCTAGCTCTTGGTTATTTGGTAAGTTAACACCATGTATGCACTGCTGACTTCATTCAGTGAAATGCTATGTCTGAAAGAAGCACTGCAGGGAAGGATGGGCTCTTCAAGTCAGTGACAAAACCTGAGCCTTGACACGACTGCCTTCAGGGGACGAGGTATTTGAAGTGGCCATTTTCAAGCCAGACAGAGGCAGACTGGAGGAGCCTGGGGCAGCTGCAGTGAGCCAGGCTCAAACGTTTCACCTGTGTGTTTCTTGTAGGACAGTGAACCAACATCCTCCCCACCTTCCTACTGAGACTGTTGTAGAGATGGGGAGTGAATAGGGTTGAGCATGGAGTGCACCCTGGGGACTCCCATGAAGGGGAGGTGGGGGTGGCCAGCAGCTGCTCCCCTCCTCTTGCCTTCCTGGCCCCTCTTAGATGAGCTGATGCACTGTACCTTGCTGCTCGGGTACGTACAGACATCTAGTCCCATTCCTGGTTATTTTAAATACTAAATATAGGATTCACCAGAAGACCACCTCACTGTGTTGTGGGTTTTTTCTGTGGGGTTGTATTTGGATTACTGTGCTATAAGGATATTTTCACTTATATTTGCGTTTCAATGACATATGCTCAAACCCATACTGACGTCTGCAACTTTGTGCTTTTATTTAGGAAGATGAAATGCTGAATCACCCTTCCTGATGGTCAACAGCTAGTGAAGTGAGAAAACAGGACTTCCTCCACGTTTTTAAATTATATTTATATCTTAGAAAAAAAAAAAAAAAAAGAAAAATGACATCATACTTTTCCTGTACAACACCTATTCAGCATCAGCGCTTACACTGGGTCTAATTCTCCTCTCACACTGGTCTGTAGTGTTACCTGCTTTACCAGGTTACCTCTGAGATTCAGCTGAAAAGGCCATCAGTTTAAGCCTTTTCTGCTGGCTGTAACACTCTTCCAGCCACTTTAGTGTTAACACTGAAAGGTGGGTATTGGCCCTTAAAAAGTGTAACCATATGATTGCAGAATATACACATTTGTTAATACAACTGAGCATCCAAGTGAGGTACAAAATGAATACAAAGTTTCTGCGCTACTTTCAAAAATCAAAACCCAACTTCTTGAGAACAGAAATCTGTGCTCATGCAAAAATCAGTAAGACAATAAATTATAAAAGAGAAGCACTATATTTCTATTGCTGAGTGCCATTTGTTACTTGTGGGTCAGTAAGTAGTGTGTTCAAAGAGAGGAAAAGCATTTCAGTAACACACTTGAGTCTACAAGTCTTTGTAAATCAAAATTAAATTCCTTATAACTCCCAAAAGCTTCAATGTTTAATTCATTGTCACTTCTAACTTCTTGGTTTACAGTGGGACTACACAGCTTGGAAATAATTTGCATGTACCTCCCTGCTTCCCACTGAGGTACAACTAAAGGGCTTAAAGAAGAAGCATTTATTCTGTATTTACACTTAACTACTATAATTCAAGCTCTGAAAATGGCATTTCTACAAGACTCATTTTCTGTTTTCCCCAGGATAGTTCCTTCTTCTGCAGTTTCCAATCTCTATCAAACTAAATCAAACCTCCTTAGAGACTCATGGCTAAGCTATTTCAAAATTTCATGCCAGAGGTTAGACAACTACATATTGGCAATGTACCCGAGTAAAAAGTTCCTGAGAATCAGAACTGAGGCACAGCCCCAGATCATGTTATATAGAAAAACAGATGCACATTTGATACAGGTCTAAATGAGATCAGGGTTCGAGCCATTGCATCAGTTTTTGGCCTCCCATATAACCAAGCTTGTTGACTTTGCAGCCTGAATAGGGCTGGTTTTGGAAGGCACCCTGGTAGTTTGAAGAAGGGAAAAAATAGGCAGACCATATCTTGCAAACAAGCTGTGTAAAGCTGAGAGACCATGGTGAGAGTGTTACAGTCATGCTGGTATTAAAGAGGTATTTCTTTATGTCTAAAGTAGTGGTACAGGATATGTGTTGAAACATTATTGACAAAAAATTCCCCCAGAGAGCATGAACAAGTTAGGAATTTGGTCTGAACATACACTAGATAGTAGAAAAGTAGTGACATTAATGATTAAATGTGCAAAATTATGATAAAAATAAGAAAAGTAAAAATCCTTGAGGTCCCTTCCAAGCTGGCATGCTATGATTCTATGATAACAACAACACTATGGGTGGATTATTTTGAGGGGAATTTGTACCGTTTCACTTATCTGTCATAGGCTACCTGGACTTGTTTCAAGCTGAAAGCCTGTCTGGTGTGCTTATTCCCTCTGGGTTAATCTCTCTGTAGACAGAACTATGGGGAAGGGGAAGAGAACAAAAAGAGTTCACATTTGAGATGGCCACAGCAGTCTCTGGGAGGGGCAATATTACTGTGGAAACAGTGAAGCCTAAAATGCTCTCCTGGATAACTTCTGCTGAAGATGATGAAACACTCTGATGATCTGCAAGCCTGACCATCACCCTCTTGTTTGTTTCCTGCCCCCTAAAGAGCTGCCAGCCTGATTGCAGCCTGCTATTTGTTGTCATTAACAGATACTCCCCTATGCCAACCCTAAAGCACAGCTGGAAGCTACTGGTGTAAAGCACTCACTGAAATGTCTTAGCCCACCTCAATTCATTTCAATTTGTGGTGGCTTAGCAATTAAGCTGAATATGGAGTATGCTAATTACTTTTCTTCTCTGTTTTTTGTTCAAAGGGGGAGTAGACTAACAGCTTTGATAGACTCTTATTACCTTCAAAAACAATCATCCCTCCCCACCCTCTTCTCCAAAGACCCTTAAAAAGGTTAGTTAATCAGATTGTTAAATGCTGGGCATGCCAGAACAAAGGTTTTGCTCAATTACTTTTTGATTGCAATTCAGGGATGTGATTGTCACTATTTTTATTCAAGGCACACTACTTTATTCACTGAGCAGGTAGGACAGTGTTCAATGAACAGCTTTATTCAATACTTCTTTTTCACTTTAGTCAGTCAGTGTGTGTCCTTAAGCATCACCTCTGGAGTACAATATTCATGTAATTCCATATGCAAAGTGATTAATAGCACCATGGACTTTCCAATGGCCTCACTGTCTTTGCCTCTTTATGCCTTGCAATATGAGCACTTGAGCCAAAACTAAGATGGGATGGCTCCTATTTCAGGGACGAATGGGTAAAACTCTCCAGGCTGTCACTGATACTGCAACATTTGGCCAAGATGCTGGTATTTAAATTGTAAAAATTGCAAGCTGCTAATAGTGAGGCTTTGGACCGGATAGTACTGTACATGTTTAGCTGACTTCTAGTCATAAACATACCTGTTAATATAGCAGTGAAATTCATATATGAAAAGACCACGCACATAGACATTTACCCATATGTCCTCTGTGTCCTAGATATTAACATATCTATTCATTATCTCACAGTCTGTAAAGACTGGTAGTCCTTTTGCAAATGAAAAAGCCAAAACTGAAAAAAAGAAACTGTGTCTGACTGGCAGGAAATGAAATTTCATGTCAGGGTATCTGGGTAGCTCTTAAATAAACTTACAAATGAGGTTCTGCCACAGCCATTTTCTTCAGATATCAGCTAATTCATCCAGACACCCAGCACTGGAAAAATGCATTGTTTTGAGAAGCAGGTCATGTTTAATAACACCTTGCTAGAAATACTCCACAACTGGGTCAGCTCCCATTTGAATATCTAAAACAGTGGCCTAGGTCTTCCAGAACATCCATGGAAAATTGTATTTTAAACTGTTCTAACAATCTGACCCCACTACTAAAAGGACACACTACATCACTTCTGTAAATCCAAGTGTTTACTGCAGAAAGACTAAATTGAAACAGAACACCTCCATACAGGTGACTGGAAAGATTTGGAGGCAGAAAGAAACAAAGAAAACAGGGCAGAATTTAAATCCAAGTCTTCATGTCTGTCTCTCCTAAAAAAGTAACAACATTTCAGGATAGTGACATTTATCTTGAGGAATGCAAATGAGAACTATGTTTGTCACACACATGCAAAGGGAACCTTTATCATCCTCTTGGCCAGTCCAGCTATGGCCACAGCACTATTGGCTGATGCTTATCGCCCCTTGTTTCAAGACTCAACATTAAGATTAACAGCTAGAGAGGGAGAACAAGCCCTACAGCCTGGAGAATTCAAAAGAAAACTGCAAATGTTGGTAGCAATATGATGTCATGTTGACTGTAAGTGGGAAAAAAATGAAAAATGAGAATAAAAAGATTCAGGTCTATGAAAGAAAGAAGGAAAAGAGACACAGACAGTCACCTCCAGCTAATCTAACTGTGACCCAGCCACTGTGTTTTACTGTTCCAGCTGAGAGGAACATGCTAGTCACAATTTGTTTTGATTTAAAGCTTTCATAAATAAATCTAAAATTACATATTTTCCATAGAACTTCAACTTCTGCTGTGGGAGGTTGATAAAAATAATGAGTGCCTCGCCCCTTTCTCCCCAAGTGCATTTGCAATTGTCACCAGAGAGCTGTCTCCATGCCAGAATTTATGGGAAACGGAGAATTTCGAGCAATCTGGGCTTGTTTTGTAACAGCGAAGGGTTTAGGATGTTATCTTAGAATGAGACAGAAAAGTCCCTGAGATGGCACTGGTGCCCCTGCAGTCATCCCCAAGCCTCTACACCACCTCTTCTTTCACCCCTTCTTCATTTTGCATTAATTGTTTTTGTGTAAAAGCTTTGATATTGAAACTATTTTAAAAAATTCCTCTATGACAGCTTCCTGCTCCTGCATCTGGCTGCTGATGATGGACAAGTACTTGCCTTCCTCCTTTCCCTCCTCTGCCTCAGTCAAGGTCTGTGGGTAGATCAGAGAATGACATCCACACCTTCTAAGTGAAAAATCTTAAACCTAATATCCCCAAACCATTAAATCTGTAGGGTTCAGCTGGGCACCCCTTTCAGGCTCCTTGAGTGCTTTCTACCACCTTGGAAACTTCCCCCTTTCTCTGCCCTAATACCTGGCACCCTCCTGCTTCTTTTTCTCAGCTGATGCTGGAACTCCCATCATAGAGAGAACAGAGGTGTAGATCCCCTGCTTGTCATCAGGCAAACCATAGATCAGCCACCCTAGATGGCCCAACAGCTGGAAGTAATTGCCCTCTGATGCCTGACTGATAATTCAAGTTGATGATTGGACAGTTGCCAGGTGTGTTGAGTGATACACAAATACTCACTTCACATAAGATTATCAGTATTATGAACAATCCTCCCATTGCACTTTCAATTGCTAAATACAGGACTGAATGGGTTGTTCAAAAAAAGTAATAAAAAGAAGATATAATAGTTCTATTATCTGCTGTGGATTGTTCCTAACTGGCCCATAGATAAATGTATTATTGGCAGCTCTTGACATTTTCATTTTAAGGATGCAAAAAGGCAAATTTCACTTTTTCAAGGAGATGAAATTGTACTTCACAGGTATCCTTCTCTTTTGACATACTTAGATAACCTACACTCATTTGAACACTGTGACAAAGGTATTCTGTGCATGAATAGCAGATGTAGGATGAAAAAGTTTAAAACACACAGAGAAAACTAGGCAAAAATCTAATTTTGGCAATTTTTCATGAATAAAAGCACCATGGGTTTTACTTAAAAGGTTTTACTCTTTAGTAAGGGGTTCTTGTGTGTTTTGTTTTGTTTTTTTAATAGTTTAAATCTGCCAGTTCAAAATGTGCAGGGTCGTGGATAGGTTGCATCACTAAGTCCTTGGGTCAGGGTGCACTACACAGGGACATCCAACAACATGTGGGAGCAAGAGGAGAAACCCCTGCACGTGGGACCAAGCTGCCAGTTCTGGACCTGACATCTTGACTGACTGGAATGTCCCATTCCTCTGAATCCACCTACTTTCTGTCTAAATGAAATGGAGTGTGGGGAGAAGCTGGGACTTATATTTACATTCTGTAGAACAGGACTTGATATCCAGCAATGGTACTTGTCCCACCAACTTAATAAACTTGGGGTTATATGTGACCAAGATGTATGGATTTCGTTGAGTGTCTGCTCCACCCAGTTTCCAACAGAACAATATCCAATGCTTAAGTAGCAAGAAAAGTTGCCTTGTATGTAGGCAGGCTACAAAACAGTGCATAAAATTAGAACTGACTTCCTAGTGATATAGTTTTCTTTAGTAACAACATGATGGGAAAAAAATGAGGCAGTTATAGCCAGGTTTTTCTTCAAGGCTGTTACAGAGAAGAAAAATATCCCTGCTAAATTCAAGTCCTTTTTAACTTCATTGTTTTAAATCATATGAACCTGCAAGAGGAAACAACTTTATTCTTGTAAATCAAGTCTGTAACTCCTTGATAAAGAACTTCCAGTGCTGTCACACCTTTTATTTTGTGTTTCAGGAACAATGTGACTTAAAATGCAAATAGGCCTTTTGTGTTTTTGTGTAAAAGTGATTCTCATTCTCATTCTCTGCAGAATTGTGTGCTGAAAAATTTGGCCACAAGAGTTGTTGGGTTTTTGGTTTTTTTAACAATGCTCTTTTCACATATTCAGAAGCTTTGCTGTAAATATCTGTCCCTGAAAGGAAATATCCACCTCCATACTTCCGAAAATATCTCAGGTTTTTGATCATCTAAATCTTAATTAAGATGTTGGGACGTCATGATAAATAAACTAACAGCTAACTATTATCAAAAGACAAGCCTCAGTCCTCTAAAACCCAAGCACAATGAATCAGATATAATGTTATTTCCTCTAAAAAACCTGACATCGTTGTTGCAACACCTACTTTTCTAGATCATTTTCTAGACTGCTGAACCTGTGTTTGTAGATCTTTACACTGGGTTGCTATGCTGAAGAGGAAAATAGATCAAAGAAGATAGGTATAGACTTGCCTATGGGAGTTGATGCCGAACTGCTCCCGAGGTGATGATAATAACAGAGCTGCACAAAACAAGGGAACACGGGAAAATTAAGCCTGATGTGGTGTCCCAAAGAAGGAAAAGCAGATATCAGTGTCTGATAGTGGTCTCAATAATATCAGTAAACATAGTATGTTCAAGCTCTTCTTGAATGATAATGATGCAGGTCAGACTTCAAACAAGATGTCTACGTCGGCAGGCTCAGATTATTGGTACCCATGCTCTTCCATGTGTTGAAGTTAAAAGGCATCCAGTTCTAGCTTTTTTGTGTATGTTTTGAGACATTTTGAAAAAACGATTGAATTTTGTAGAGCCACCTGATGTGTGCTGAAACCTTGATCTTTCAAGGGTCTTGTACCATTACAGAGGAGGTGGAAAGCAGAAAAACAGTACTTGAACAAAAACTATACTGCAAAGGGAAGAGCAGTGCTCTGAGCATGCTGAAGATGTGGGAAAACAGTGACAGAACAAAAAAATAGTCTGCTCTCAGACAGGGATTCAATATTCTCTCTGCTTTGCTAATGGATTTTTAACATTGCCTGTTGGTTACAGAGCTCTGTCATCAATGCTCTTACAATGCAATGCTGCTACATGCCAGAAGATTAGAACAATCAATTAGGACTGTTAGAGGTTTAATTAAAAAAAAAAAAACAACTGGATACGTAAATAGCCAGTTGCTCTCTGGCTTTCTGCTGCTTCAGACTTACTGAGGATTTTTGGCTCTTTCCTCCTGCAGCAAAAACAATCCCTCAGCACTACAACCTCAGCCTTGCTCCTGGTCTGTCTTAATACAGATTGACTGGCAGCACCTGCAGTGATGGATGGACCTCACACATGAAACACTGACACATGATTTATCATGGACACAGTTCCTCTCTGTCCCTCTTTGCCCCATTCCACAGTAGCCAGTGATGGAGGTGGAAAGTGCCACAGAAGATAACTACAAGTGTCTCCACCTAAACTCCAGTGCATGATCAAAAATTGGGCCATGGACAAGCTTCTGAAGCCATTTCTTCCCTTGATTACATATAGATGAGGAGGACTTCATCAGAAGCTACAAGTTTAAGTGACAGCATGATGTACCCAGACTAGAGATGATTCAGGGAACTACTGTAAGTAAATGGGCAGTTATATCAGTTTGGTAGGATGAGTTTTATGAGAAGTTATTTCCACAGTCGATCAGAATGCGCCATTTTTTTACAGAACTTTATGATCACATTTTATAACAAAGTGTTTCCATGGTTTTGAAAACAGAAAAATGAAACAGTAAATGTGGAAAAACATTCAAGTTATACATTTCAACCCAAGCAGAAAATTTATAATGTCAGTGAAATCACACAGGTTGGGCAGCAAAACACTTTTGTATACTACTGTTGTCTGCTCAAAGGGCTAATCTCAGCCTTCACTGTTACAACCTGAGAGAATTTTAGTACTTGACACATAGCAGTGCTGGCTTAAAGCACACCTCAAAGTACACTTCTGTGTGGGATCAATTGTTGTTCAAAGGAAGAGGAAAAACTTTTGTCAAATGATTATACACAAGTTTCTGCAGCTCAGCAATGCAAGAAGAGTATTAGCTGTGGCGAGTCAGGGAGGTGAAAATATCTGAACTTCAAGCTGAAATTTTACTTTCTTTCTAAATATCTAAATCATTAAACAAAAATACAAGAAAAGAACACGTCTGCTTTCTAGGAATTTTTCTTTCTATCAATTGGAATACTTCAACGTATCACTGAAACTGTCCATGGTTAGAGTTTGCATTTGCTCAATTCAGCCTGGATTCAAGCAGGAACAAGCCAAGCTAACTCAGGCAATAGCTTTTCTCATCCACACAGGTGGGTTGCACATTCATGACTACACAGGTTCTTGCCCAAAAGCCTTAACCAAAATATTGACCATAATTGTGTTACCACTACTAGAGACAAGGAAGAAGTAGCAACAGGTTTGGTAGCTATATCTATCTAGCCTGTAGAGTGATACAGCTTATAAAAAAAATCTAGCCAAATCCATCAGATAACCTTGCTCTCAGCAAGGTAATTTCTACTGCAACAGGAGCTGCTGATGGAAAGTCACTGAAGCCATGACTTGGGGGGAATGGGGAGGTGAGGAAGTATTAAAAAAAAAAGCAGATTGATGCATTAGAAAGCACTGGTACATAGCTGAATCTCACTAACAGAGAGCTGGGTCAATATACATGTTCAGATTTAGAAACTGTCACAGGCAAAAAATAGCTGAAAAACTGAGAGCAGATAACCATGTGTATGTGCACTGGGTAAATGTCTGAGACTGAACTCCTGGACTCTCAGAAAGAAGCCTGCTCTTTGCTAACTGCAACCAGTACAGGCTGTTTGGAAATTTTGGTAACACTATGACTAAATAGAAGTGCTGCATCCCAAATCCTCCAGCTAATAAAGATTCAGGAGACTGAGCCACTAGTTAAGAGGCTGATCATGTGCTGTTCTTTTACACATACACTATTTAGACAGAAAGAACTGGAAGCTTAGTTTCCAGGAAGAAGAGCTGGTACCAATAGATGGGTTCCTGAAATGAAGAAGTCTTGGGAAGAAGAACAGGAGCCCAGAAAGAACGTGAAGATCCTGGCTCAGGGAGAGGTATGGGAAATGGGGGAAGATCCTGGGGATGAGGAAACCTTGGATATTAATGCCAGAGTATGACCAAAGAACTAGGCCAGTGGTGCCTGAGAGAGGTAACTGCAAGCAGCATCATAGTAGAAACTGACACGACTTTCTGCCCAACCTTACCGTGCCAAGAGTGACCTCCATGCAGAGAAGGGAAAACCTAGGGAATGAAGTGCTGACAGGGAGGAAGTGTGAGAAGAATAAGTAGGGTAAAAGCTGTAACGTCACTGATTATTCAACAAATCATAGTATCCAGATCCCTTCCACACATCCCATCTCACCCTTGACAAGAACTCATTATAGTTTCTAATTCTTTGGTTAAGAAACTGCCTGAATTTCTCATGGGTCATTTTGAAAGACCCTCTGTGAGAGACGGACCTGAAACCCATCAACACCTCAAGTGCTGAATTTTCTGTTGCTCTTGAGAAAAATGTTTCAGCTACTGAAGAGTTTGGTGCCCCTGGAGAACACCACTAAGCAGTTCAGTCTGCCAGAGCATGTCATCAGCTTGTTACAGAAAACAACTTCTCATCAGAGGATATTGCTTGTCTGCTGATCTCCCAGAGAAGCCATCCTATGTCCTCCCTTCTGGTGACATTTGAGACCTGTAATACTCAGTGTCTGTTTATCCCATCCAGATGCTATTAATGGGAAATTAACTCCCATGTTCATCTATGCTGGGGGACTAGATCTAGCAAAACTGTTCAAGCACCTTGGTTTAACCTCTCCATAGCTGTAAAACACTGCAGGCAGGAAACATCTCACCTTGCAGATGTAAACAGACGTGCAGGTGAACCCCTGATGATGTCAATATTCTGTGCCAGGGCTTAAAGAGGGAGGCAAAGCTAGGGAACAGCCTCTCATTTCAAACTCATCAATGATGGAGCTCTGTAAACAACCAGCAGTGTTAAATATCCATCCCCATACTTCACAGAAAAAGATGTGGGGTAACAGAAAGTCTGTCTGGAAAGTTTCATGTGCCTCAGATCTTGAGATACAGGAGATTCCTACACTTCTGAGTACAGCTAGAAAAACAGGCCATACCAGCACTGCAAATTCAAGCTCCCTGATCAATCCACCCTATGCTCATTTGAAGGTATCTTCACATGCAGAATATCTACAGATTTTCCTTGTAATTGCCAAAGAAGACAATCAGGGCCATACTGACTGTAACTTTGTAGTTCATTATTGTACAATCCATGTCCTATTTCCTACCTTGTCTGGAAAACTATAATTGTTTAATTGTTGTGGGGAGGGGGTGGAAGAAAGCACAGTCACCTTTTTTTTTTTTTTTCTTTTTAAAATTTATTTCTTGCTTTCAGCCCTTTTATTAAGCAGAAAATAATCTAGTGGTCCAAACAAAATATTTCAAGATTTTCAAAATAACCATCTGAATGTTCTAAAGGAAACTACAATGTAATCAAAATTTTCAACTGCAAAACAAGTCAGAAAGGTGATCTGTGTATGTGCAGTATCCTTCAGCATGTAAGATACAACTTATGCCGAAGAAAAAAAAAAGTTACAGATTGCACACATTCAGAAAACTAAAATCTAGGCAGTTTAGAGCAGATAATTGTTCAAGTTGCATTTATTTGCATTTATATTACTAAGGGGAAAGAGCACGCAATGGTCCGTGTGAGCTGTAAGGATAATTGCTCTCAGAGACACCCTACTACATTAAAGACAAGCAACCACGGGCAGAAAATTTTACTCTACCTGATGGCAATGTTCCTTTCTTGCAAAAGCATTTCTGCTAATTGCCTCATTTTATGGCTTCTGCAACTCATAGTAAGGTGAAGCTCTTAATAATTTCCTTTCTAGATGATGTTTTTGTCAGCTATGTGGCAATGTAATTATCCACATAACAGTGATACTCTGGTAGACAAAGACTCTGAGTAGAAAAATAAGTTTTTACTAGAAGGTCAGCTTCAAAGAAGATGCATTTAATTTGCTTATCTGAAAACACCCGATGTCCCACATGAGCTCAGAAAAAGTACATAGCAGGACATAAAGAAAAAAAAATATATCTTGTATTCTGCTTTATCCTTAGGTCTTTAACAAACCTTCAGCTTACCATTATGTTCTTCATTAGGGCTGGTCTCAAGAGCCATGGGCACTGCTGAGTAGGATGTTTGGTGTTTTGCAATGTAGTTTTTGGTCAAAAAATACTAAATGTAAACATACCAGATAATGTTGTTTTCCATCTAGTTGGCAGAAAATGTTGATCTTCCTCTTTGAAGTCTTTTTTTCACTGAGGATTAATTGCAGTGCCATATTAATAGCTATTTCCCCAAAATTACAGTAAGCTTGAAATTATCTAGTAACAAATGTAAAACATGCATGATGCTGTTCAAGGACAAATTAGAATTTAAAATATATTTCCACCCTCTTTTCTCAGCTAAATAGTTTCTGATTATCCAATTTACTGATAACGTTCTTCCCTCATCTCAGAGGAAGAAGCCCTCCCAGAGGATAAACATACTGAATATTTGCTTTTCAATACTTGTCTTAAAGGATGTTTAGCTCTTTATTACCACAGAAAAAGATTAATTTAATACAGGGATAATGTGGGGCCCTCTGTAGCAACTTTACAAATGTGGGTCTCTATGAATTGGATACTTTTTTGTCATGCTTATTGAAAATAGGAAATATAATGGTGGAGCACACCTGAACTATGTATACCATGTGTATTTCTACCTATTTTTATCTTTTCCTCCCCACTTTATAACATTACAATAGACAAAATTTTCACTTTCTGGAAATTTTGCAGAGTCTAGATGACTAGGTCATAACTGATTAACGTAGTACTTAAGTTAGAATTTTACAGAAGGCTTTTGTTTAGCTCTTCTTAAAGGGCTCCTCTCACAAACGGGAAGGTCTATGCTTATGGAGAGCTGTTAACTCAAGAAAGAGATCATAGGAGAAGCCAGGTTCCATTTCAAGCTAGTAGATATGTTAAAATTATTTTGCATCTTTTCTTTTTTTGTAGATGTGTATTAAGAAAATGTTTTTTGTTTCCTCTAAACCCTAGCAAAGCAGATCAGAGAGAACTTGTAATTCTCACTAACACCAATTCTCACAAGTGCTCAAGAGCTCAGAGCCCATCAGCAACAATTGCAGCAAAAATCTGCCTCCAAAATCCAAAAGTGGATTTATTGGAGGGAGGGAGGAGGGAGAGACAGGAACTTTAGCATTTAATAACATAATAGCACCTCATGCCTATCACCAACAAGGTTACACAGATGCCCCTTTCCCCTCCAATCAAAACCTAAGGAGGCTGGATTCAGCTGCTTTTGAAAATTTCTGTTTCATAGGAAAAAGAAATTCTTTTTCCTTCTTTGCATTAATAAGAGTGAGCATTCACACCCATACACACAATATATTATAATGTATTGTAGTCTACCACCTGAAAAGTAGATCTGGGAAGGCTCAGCTGTGACTGCACAAGCCTGTTGGAGAGCTGGACACAAAGCCTCTTCCACAAGCTCCTTCAGGGGCATTTTCTCCCCACCAGCAGCTCATTACCCTTCTCCATAGGGTTTAACTCCCCTGCTGATGCAGTGGCAATATGAAGCTCTTCCCCAATGGTTATCTGGGCTGAGAGATGCTAGAAAGACTGGGACAAGTGGAGGATAGGGTGAACACTGAATGAATAATATAATATTATTCTTTCCTTTGGTCTTTCAGAAAAACCTCAGTAAGTACAATAGCATTTTTAAAAACAAGGAAACAAAACAAAAAAGCCCCAAAAGCTCTGGAGGAGTCCTCAAAACTACTATCACCCTGGAAACATAGCTTCAGTTACAGTCATGCTTCCCAGAAGATTTCCTTTTTGCCTAGCTGCCAAGCACTGGTGATCAGCCTGTGACTGCTTATCACCTCCTCGTCTACCTGGATGATACTGAATAAAGTCAGGCTTGGATCAAACCAGGCTGCCTACTTAATGGAGTTATCCAGCAAGCTTAAAAATTCAAGAACGTTCTTCATGACTCAGACTGGAGGCAGAAATCACTCTATGGAGTGTTTAAAATTTTGCTGTATTTAATAATCATCTGCATGAATTACAGATATATAAACACTTCCTCAAATTATGGAGTTCTTCCATTAGTTATTGGTTGCATGTACTGATAGTCTAAGAGAAGAGGTTCAGATGTAGCAACTATAAACATGGGGGATCATAGGTCCAATCCAGATCTCTCTCTCTCTCTCCTTGATTTCTTCATTTGAGAAGCTGGGCCAGTTTATCAACTTTGAGCATAGCTTTATGGGGGATGTTCTAGTAGCCACAGCAGCACCGTTTTTAAAAGACGTGCCCAAAAAGAATTACTCATGGCAATTTGTTGCTTGAAACTCCTGACTGACTGACAAAAGCAGAACAGACTGTGGTAGGAGTGGGTCAGTACTGAAGGGATAAGATAACTTCACTGCTTCAGCACTGTTTAGTAGACTGGATGTAAACTGTGCTAAGTGTTTATTATTGGTTTTATCTTTTTGCTTGCTTGTTAGTTTCCTACAGGTTTCTCAGACTGCAGCCTAGTTAATTCCCTGAGGAAACAGGTACTGTGTACTCAAGAGCTGCAAGGGTTTGGAGAATCTGAATCCAAACCAGGAACTTGATCCTCAGGTATGCCCTGAGACCAACTGTAAAGGCAAATATATATCTCAGGTACCTAAGCCAGTGATGGCATCATCCAGAAAGACCTGGTTTTGAGTATTACTGGACTTCGCAGACTTTGCTTTTCAGGCAAAAATACCCCAATATGTACATCAATAAAATGGTTGGTCAAACTTCTGTATCAGAGTTCAGGTTAAACATGGAATAAAACTGGTAAAACAATGTTATAAATGAGCAGCTATGTCCTTAAAACACAGCTCTAAAAGTCTGACATTAAAGTCATCTATTTTTAAAAGCAAAGTGGCTTACTTTTTTGCTACACCACTTATATTTGACTCAGATGGTAATATATTAATTGAATGTAATATGGTTGCAATGTGTGGAAAATAACATTTTTTCCATGTGAGTCAGCACAGGAAATGAACGGCAAATGAGTAAAATGTTGAGAAGTCTACAGATGGAGCTTTTTTTAAAAATACACAATGTTTTTCAAGAGTAGAGTACTGACATCATGTTTTCTGCAAGAGTAAAGTATCACAGAAATGACTGATGACACATCAGAGACTGAAGAAGAGCAAGAACTTGGTAGTGATCAGCACAGTTTCAGACTCAAATCTGATGCAACATTAATTTAATATTTTCTATCTGCTCTGGTGCCAGCCAGTCTTGTCTCCCCTTACTGGAGACTGCCAAAGCTTACCACATTCTTGTTAAACACAGAAGATGGCAGATAACACTAGATAAACTCAGAGGCTTTCTGACTTGATTTTCTATTCACTGTGATGTAAAAAAACCCCAAACCAGTGTCTTTTAAATAGCAGTCTAGTGATACATTCCAGAACATACTTTGATTTTCAAAATTTTCTCATGTTGGAGCTAGATATGAAAATAGTGATAAATAGTATCAGTAAGAACTGCACATGAACGGGTTTCTCAAGGTCTTACTGTGAGAGGATGTTCATAGGTGGATATATCTAGGAAAATATGTAACCAACCCATCACGGAACTGAATACTCAGTCCTAAACTAACCAATGCTTGAAGTTCATAGTGGCAGAACAGAGAGTGGCAGAAGGAAGTAGAGTCTGCTCCAAAATACTCCTGGTCTGAAATTATGTGAATTATCACTGTTGACTTAAGTATTACAGCTGTCAATTGTATTTGAGGATTTGATCCTGCAAGAAGGCCCCATTAACATGAAATGGATCCTCAGAACTACCTTGAACGTAAAATTTTCTCCTTTATTTAATTTGGCAGAAAATTACTACTTCTAAATAAAATTTTCTTCTGTTTGTTGAGGTGGAACTTGAGCCCTGGTCTAGTACAGTTAGTAGGAATTCTTCAACTCCTGTCTTTAATGTCAGGCATGAAACACACTGTTAATGATGTTTTTTCTTTTTTAAAATCAAACCAATAAACACAGAGCTTTTTATTATGTTGCACTGCACTCTGGGATGCACGGAAAGCATGTGAATGGCTAAGTTTGCATTATACTGATCCTCGTAAACATCTTCCTCTGAATAATGAAACCAATTACTTGTATTTGGCCTTTGTCTCATGACTGCACTTCTGTCAAATGAACAAACAGCCACACGTGCTGCATCCCAAAGCCAACATTTGGCTCTTAGTGCCTACAAAACAGACGATGCACGTTTTTTGGTTTTGGTTTTTTTTTTGTTTGTTTGTTTTTGTAGGAGGATGATGTTTCGTGTTCCTTTGCTGTAACTTTTCTGTGAAAAGAGCAGCACAGGGAGCCTGCTGCCTCTGCTCTGAGCGTCCTGTTCATTCCGAAGCTGCAGACAGATTCTGCCACGCTCCTGAAGCGCGTACTGCACATTGATGCTATGCACAGTTCATCATGCCACCCTCTGCCAAACAGAGCTGCTTATTCCATAGATCAGAGAGCCATTTAAGGTGAACCTGGAATCATTCTTGGTGGCAAAATTGGAACCATCTAGAGTCAAGCTGGGATTTTCCTGGACTCTTTCCCCCAGTCTTCAAAACATCTATCTGTCTCTGCCATTACTCTCATCAATAAGGAATTTAAAGCCATAGACTCATTACTCTTAAATGTTACTGCCTGTGAAAAATGCAAATAGAGAACAAATAGGCTCCATGTTGCAAGTGTAAATTCAGAGTTTCTGCACAGAAGTTAATTATTTTTTTCTCTGCTTTTGGGAGCAGGCTTGACATTATCTCCTGAAAATCTGCCCGTTTTGCCTCACGATCCCCATAACCAACAGTGACACAACTTATACGAAGTAATTAAGCTGCAAACAGTTACATCCAGCTCATGCTGCTTTAAGTGCAAGACAGCAAAACCAGGAAGGACTGCAGTAAGGATCAAAGAGAAAGGATTATGGGAACAGAGCAGACATCTGCCTGTGAGAATCAGGGCACCTAGACTCTAGGGCATGATAAAGGTAAAACTCTTAACACCTTTTCTGTCACACCGCCAAGCAAAGATGAGCTGGAGGAGGTCAGAGCAATTCACCTGACAAAATCAGTCATATTGGCTTCTTTGGCAATTATGAAAGGCTTCTTTCTCTAATGAAGTGGCTAACATACAGAACAGAAAAGTGATGCTCTCAGAGGAGTGAAAAGAACAGAAAGTTTAGGAGGTAGGTGGGGTTAAAGCTGATGTTCTGAAGCTTATAGCTATGCTTTAGGACTTTGTTATCCCAGGCAAGACACAGATTGCCCAGCAAAGGGGAAGGGCATGGGTGTTTATTAACAGGAGTTACTCCCTGCAATGTTTGCTGCCAGTAATAACACATTTTGAGCAGCACTGTTTTGAAGCAGTATTGCTGAGTTGTGAAGATTCACGATGATACTAATCTTCATAAAAGTTCATGAGAAGCTGCCAGAAATGCTAAGGGCTTATATTTGCAGTATATGTTTCTGAAACTAAGCTTTGATACAATGTCCATCCACATTAGAGAAGGAAACAAGATCTGGACTTGCTTCCATACATCTAGTTAATTCACCTAACTGCGTATCTTCCAGACTTACTTTCAGTCTCTGGATTATGACCTTCCCTGATACTGATGCCTAAACATTTTCTCCCTTTGACCACTTAAAGTAGAAAAAACTTTAAAAGACTGAAAAACAGTGCCAACAATCTGTGATGAGAATTCGTCCCTTTCCCTGTATTCAGCAGAGCTGAGGTACAGAGACGATGAAAGGAGGCCTCATGTTTAATTCTTTAATTTATAGAAGCAGGATTGTCTTGCATCAGATTTAATGTTCTGCAGACCAATGCTTTTTCCAAAGAACATGAGTTCCCCACACAAGTGGGGGACACTGACTGTCTTCACGTGGAAAAGGAAGTACATTCTCTGAAAAAGGCTGAGCAACTCTATCACTATCTTTAAAGAATTTACCATATGTTTATCTGAAAGGCAGTGACTTCCATGCCAAGGGACATGAGTTTCTTGCAGTATACTAGGCAAATTGCAGGCAAAAGGTTTTACTCCAGTACATGCACTACTTCTACACGAAGCTAAGCACTCTACATGAAGCTACCCGTACTCTACTCCTTACTCTGCCTAAAAATCTGGAAATTCTGCCATTTACTTTCACACTGGTACAGTGTCACTGAATTTATTCCTGATCTACTGTGCTAGGACAACTCAATGTTAAGTAGTAAGGAGACCAAACCCTGTGCATAACAAGCTAACCACAACAACATGAATTTCTTGGGTCAGACTTCCGAATAGCAGCCCCTGCAGCTTTCCACAGTGGTGACCATGCATGTTCAACATCACCAGCCACCGCTTCCTTCCTGACCACTCCTTGCAGAGTCCCATAGGTAATCCACAGCATGAAGGCTGGCTTTTTAGGCTTCCACACTGCCCTGAAGATTACCTTAAAAGTGGGACTTGGTATGAAGTTGTTCTCTGCTCACTGAAGAGAATAATAAATTATTAGCTTTGTACTCCATGGCTGGCTGTCAGTCAGTCCCTGATAGAAACTTACACACCTGTGAACAGTTTCAGAGAGAAGACAGTGCAGTCTATTGAAGGTATAAAATTTGTGTGAGTTTTTGTGAGTATCAGGGGTCAGGTAGAAGAATTCCAAGAAAGTCTGCACAGTAAATTCAGCTGTTACTTGTTATGTTAACCCAAAACATGTGTCCTGGACAGCCAACATACACCTAGAAGCAGATCAGAGCCTACCACCCAGCAGCTGCTACTTCTTGCCCTGTTGTCGCTTAAGTGAGATGTGAGGCAGCTGGAGGAGGTGGTAGGCATGGTCACCACAGTCAGTGGGCACTGCAGTGTGTGAGGGCAGACACAAGGTGCAATGGTGTCAGAATTGCTGTTGTGGAAAACAGTAAGGGTAGCAGATACAGATTTACAAGACAGGTTTCTGCTTTTTTCTAGTGTAACGTATAACTGAGTTTTGCTTGGTGCTCACTATAACCTGAATGAGAGAGGATTTAGACTCTAGCTGAAACCTTCACCTGTGATTTGCATTAACAGTATGTGTCTACGAGTCAAGAGATGTCAACAAATATGGAACTTGTATTAGCCTATGGCAGATACATTTGCATTAGTATTCTCAAGTAGATATTTGGGCTCACAGAAGCTATGGAAAGGTCACACTACAAGTTTTAGCACAAGACACCCACAGAGGTTTAAGAAATTGTTTCTTACCAACAATCATTTCTTACCAACAATCATGTGGTTGCAGATATCGCAGAAGGTGGGTTTTTTGAAGATGTGCTCCTGGAAGATGTGAGTCTTGTTGTTTTCTGACAGCTGCTGGGTTTTGGTGGGGGAGGATGCTTGGCTCTCTGAGCTGGGGAGCTGCCCAGTGCTTGTGCTCACCTCAGGCATCAAGTCTACTTGCAGTTTCACATCACTATTAGTCCTCTGGAAGAAATTGTCTGCACTTTTACTCCGCAAGCTCTTGGTCTTGAAGGAGAGCGATCGCTTCAGTTTCTGCAGCTGCAACAAATAAGCCAAGTTATAATTACTGCCTTTTCCTCTTCAACTACAAGGCAAGACTCCTGATTTTGCGGTGTGCTGTTGGCAAGCAAACTTCAGAGCTATGGGCAGACCTTCAACCATCTGAATGATAATATTTACTTCAGAATTTAACGAGTGATTTCAGAGCAGAGG
Source organism: Heliangelus exortis (assembly GCF_036169615.1). NCBI lineage: Eukaryota > Metazoa > Chordata > Aves > Apodiformes > Trochilidae > Heliangelus > Heliangelus exortis. The sequence goes on along the minus strand of NC_092423.1, from coordinate 47,821,580 downwards.
ACAGATTCCAATCAGAAAATTAGCTACTCTATATATTCTTTTTGATAGCCACTTGATACCCCTAATGAACACTTCTGTTGGGTTTTTTTTTTATTTTTCCAGGTATGACAGTAAGGAGGTACTGCAGAGAGCTGTACACACTGGACACTACATCCTTTGTATTCAAGCATGACAAAATTTAGAGTATTATTCATCCTTGAATGGTCCTTCATAAGCCTGTAAAGCCATTTCAGGAACACCTGTTAAATTGCACTACAAGAGAAGTGAATTCAGTAAATAAATTGAATAGATTTAAATTTCTTGAATTTAGCAGAAACAGGGATTATATCAGGTTTTGACTGAGGAATTCTTGTTTTACTTTTTTTAAAGAAAAGAAGCCTAAGGATATTAACTGGTAGTAATACATTAGTTAATAGTAGTTAACACACATTCACATATATTCTTGTATATTGTACTGTGTATTGATTATCTTTCTTGTACCTTATCAGAGTTCCCCTCACTCTCCTCCATCAAATTTTACATAAGCCTGAGAAGGGTGCTATGTGAGGGTGCAGGAGCTGTCAAAATAGCAGCTACACAAATTTGCTGGTATGCCAACTCCCAGCAGTCCACTGTAGAGCCCAGGAAAAAGGAAAGCCAGCTCTGCATCCATTTCATGTTTGCTGTCTCTGAAGTGTAACATCCCTGTATCACCTTTCACTCTGCATTATTCCAACCACTGCAAAATCATTTCAATCACTGCTGCAATTCTCTGGGCGAATGTGATGTAACAACTGAAATTTTCTATGCTGCTCAGGCTGCCTGCTGTAACCATCAGGAATGGTTCATACTAGAAAGTGTTTATGTTAGAGGCAATGATGTTTGGGAATAATGATTCACAATAATATAAAGGGAAGGAGTTCACATACTTTCCCAAAAACCATGACATTGGTCTGTCACACTGACAGTGGCCTCAGAACACTTGCTCTCCCTAGATGCTATTCCTGATCCATCCGTTTTCCTTATGGTGCAGCTGAAAACATACTGTTGGAAAAGAGCCTCAGGGCATCCTGGAGGAAGCTTCAGACACAAGCAGCTTGTTCTTGGAGAAGGGAAACACCCCAGCCACTCCAGCTTTCTCATGTTTCACAATCAACTCCCTAAGTCCATGCAAAGAGGAGTTGCCTCCAGTTAACAGTGTCTGGGTTTACTATATGAAAGCAAATTGCATCTGCCCCCTGAACTCTCCACAGTGACTTTGGGAGTAGGAAGGCATCAGAACCAGGGGTCCGTCCCAGGTGTGTGACTCTTGTCCACAACTCTCTCTAGATTCACAGGAGGAGCCCTGAATCTAAACAAGGGAAATACTCACCTGTTTGCAAGAAACTCAGTCTCTAGGGGATTGTATAAATAAGAGCAATTAAGTCATTAAATGCCAATATGAAGTAAGAGCAGTTTCTGAAGCTCTTTCAGCTGAAGCTTAAGTCATGAACTAGCTGAACCCAAAACTGACAGTACAACTGCACCAACAGAAATGTTCTTCTGCTTGGATGTTAAGTCACCAGCTCTTGAAATCACTGAGGTTACTCAGTACTGAGATTACTTCATCTCCCCAGCGACTTCCAGGAACTCAGCAATAATTCACCCTCTTGCTTATGAAAAGCTTCTCACTAAAGTCAGACCTAATTAGTGTAGCAAAACCCAGAGAATTACAACACTGCAAAGTGATTGAAATGGCATTCATTATTGATTTGCCATCCATTTCTTCAGTGCCACATGAAGGTAATTAAATTTCCAAACACCACTTCTGTCACAGAAAGAAGACTAAGCTGTGCAATACAGTATGTGTTTTATCATGAAACAACTGTCCTGCTAGTTTTGGACTACATATGTCACATATTTTAAGGTTCTCTGCATTTAGTATTCTTATCCCTTTCTCCTGTGCACGGTCATTCACCAGTCAAGGGATGTGCTAGCAGCTTTTCCCCCACCAAGCAGAAAACTCAGGAGTTGTCCAAAGAAGGTCACAGTCTATCTTTCAGGCTATGCCTGTACAAACATGTGTAAACACTAAGGTGAGTGTGCAACTGTACATACTCTGTGCATCTCCAACCACAATGTTCAGAGCAACCAACACATATTCAAGAATTAGTTGACCAAGTTACGTTCACAGATTTGGCAGGTATCTCAGCATGAGCTACCAGTCCTCTCTCTAAGACTCCCTGAGCACTGTCCTGTATTAACATGGTTAAATAATTTCAGACAAGGTGGACATCCTTGTCATTACCCAAATGCAAATTTTATATTCATTTGTATTCAGGCTGGAAGACACCTACATGTTTCATTTGCACTGCATACCAAAAACACCAATGAAAGTCTGCAGCTATTATCACCCAAACAGTCTATGTGTACAGGACTGATTATGCAAAGATGCAGAACATAGGCAATGTTTTGCATTTAGCACAGCTAATTATACACTTTGCTCAGTACTGTTAAAAAGTACTTCTCAGATCAGAGTGTTTTACAACCACCTTGCATAAGTGAGACCACACAGGTGTCATTGTTTGAACAGGGTAACAAACAACTTGCATCAGATTTTAAATTTTGATCCAACCTTTCTTTCCCATATGAGGCCCATGAAAGAATTTGAAATAGGTACTGGTATGTGATCGTTTACTCAGAAGTTGGCCCAAGCAAGGGAGGGTTGTCTCACAGATTGTATAGACTATACAACTATAAAAGCTTAGTGATTATTATGCTGCAGTCAAGTGAGCATCGCTTCCCTTATATACAACCATCTCTTCATTTTCAAGTTTGCTATGCCCTAGCCCTTCCCTTTTGCTGGAAGACTTCAAGTGTAATTATGTATATGCGTGCAATACATGGCTGATTTTGACTTGTAAACTGATTTAATGCATTTGTGATGCCACTGGCTCCTCGTAGAGCTGCTACAGCATTCACCTGAGGCATGATATTTCAATAGAGAGGAAAATAAGCAATTTTTACTATTTATAGGTTCTTTCTGCAAAAAGAATATGCCCAAAGCTAAATCTAAGGAAGAAACACTACCAAACCTGAAAAAACTGTGACAACGGCTCCTCTGTACTTAGTACTTATTTCAACACTTCAGTGAAAAATCATGTATTGAGATAGAAAAAAAGCAAACCTAAGCCCAGCACAAAAAAGGCTTTAAGAATAATATTTTGGATAAATCTCCTAAGCCCTTCACATTTTCTCCTCTTCAAGAAGGCTACATATTAGCTTTTGTATAAATAAAAATAAAATTCCCACAAGCACAAGAGTTTTTCTAGACTTGTGATAGCATCACGAGACTTTGCAACATTGACACTTATATAAACCCTTGATATCAAATCCAGGCTGTTATTTTGGTTTGAAATTAGAATCAGGGAAAGAAGCTTGTCTCTAGTTAGAAGCATTTTATCAGCCACACAGACTTTCGGTGACTGCACATACTAGCCCTGCAGGCAGGGTAGAGATAAGTGCAATAGCTCAGCCTCAGAGCTTGATTAACCTTTTTTTTTTTTCCACCCCTCCCAGTATCTTCCAGCACAATCTCCATCTCCCTCCAGCTTACTGAGTGTTCAGGCTTCAAAGGATCATGAAGCTCTGATGAACCACACCTTATCAGGACCTCCTCTGTTCCTAATTCCCTTATATTAATACTCTTTGGCTACTATAACCAGAAAACAGGAAGCAGCAAAAGGACAGCTATTGAAATTCATTCTTAGTGTTAAGTAGGTGCCACAGATTTTGATGTGAATATGGTGAATGCACCTGTCCTCACTAAAACTTTATTTGACTTAAGCATTGGAAGCACACAACTCTTTTCTAAAATTTTGGCTTAAGAACGTCCCATGGAGGTTGGAAAGATATCAGTGATTTGAACTGTTTTATAATCCCTAGCTTTGCAATTACAAAGGATAATTGTCCAGCCTGCAAAAAGTAATTTATTCAGGCTCCTAACTGCTACTTCATATCTAGAAACATTTTTTCCCTTATCTCTCCAGCTTGTCTACACCAGCATTCAGTGTGGCTCAGTAAGAAGAATGAAACAAGGGCTGTTGAGGACACAGCATACACACCATATGCATTTAAGGGCAAAGAGAACTCTGCACCAGAGCTACCTGTTAATCCTGACATCCACACCTGGAGCACAAAGAAACCTCAAAGTGATGCAGCCTGTGCTCCATACACCACAACAAGGAGAAAAGTGGGGTGAGCAGCAACAACTGGGAGATTTGCTCTGCATTATATAATCATAGAAAATTAGGTGTTGAAAGAGATCTCAAAAGATCATCGAGTCAAACCCCCCCCTGCCAGAGCAGGGCCACCCACAGGAGGTCACACAGGAACTCATCCAGGTGGGTTTTGAATGTCTCCAGGGAAGGAGACTCCACAGCCTCCCTGGGCAGCCTGTGCCAGTGCTCTGTCACCCTCACAGTGAAAAAATTCTTCCTTATATTCATGCAGAACAGAAAAAAACCTACACTCCCACATTAAACTACAATGCTGAGGTAGGTGTCACCTATGCCATCACCGTTTTCTAGCACAACTTCTTCATCACAACTTCTAACCATTCAAATCTCTGGAAAACCCTCTCTTCCTCCACATCCTACACACAAATGTGAGTTGAGAGTGAATGCTGGACAAGGACAAAAATGTATACAAGGACAAGGACAAAATGTATATTATTATATTCCATTCCATTATATAAACTACATTATGTTTTATTATGTCATATTTATTATATTATGTTTGGGCCATCAGCTTTCCCAGTCAGAGCAACTCTCCTGGACACTGCCTGCAATAGTGTATTTCCCAACATGCTTGCTCTGGTTCTCTTTTCAGCCACTGCTAACCATCCTTGCCAACAGCATAAGTTCCTGCACACTGTGAGACCAGAAGGAAAATTATTCTTATGCATTTCCACTCTGACCTGTCTTCCAGTAGAAATGAAAAAACTAACCAGGCTTATCAACTGTACTTTACCTACAGACCATATAACCAAGCCCTCATTTTCAGACATCACCTGTCTGCTGTATTGCTGCTGTACTAGAAATAATAAGAATAAAAAAGAGATTTTGACTCTTCTCTTTTGTGCTAACAATATAATTAGATAGATTACAAATAATACAGGGCATTAACAGAGTTGGAATGAGCCTTCAGGCCAGTTTGATTCTTGGAATTCTTATGAAATGTAGCTTTGCAGAATAAAAATGTTCTGTTGGCAGGTTTCACTCTGCTGTGAGATAAACATCCATCTTCTGTAAGTAACCATTTCTTCTTTTTTCAGTTTCTAAGAGCAAGTTTTCAAATTACTTGACTCTCACATTGTTATAAAAGAAGGATTTAGACACACAGGACCCAGCTGGTGTATAGATTCACTACAGAGCATATCAGGTACAAGGGATATTAACAAAAGGGACTCAGACCAGAAGCCCTTCAAATAAGGGAAAGAAAAAAAGCCTTGATGAATACCATCTAATCTACTGAGTACCGTGCATTTAATGGGTCAAGGAGCATTCAATTTGTATTAGCAATCCTCAGAACATACTTCAGATGTTAACTAGACTTGTTGAAAGACTTGATGTTACCAGGGTGTAAGCTAGCCTGGCAGCACTGCTAGGCTTTAGCTGGCTATGCTGATAAAAAGCAAACAAGGGACCAGCTCAAACAGAAGTACTTGCTTTTTGTGAGCATGATGACTAATAATTTTTTTCTTTAAACTGAGGGATACAAAAGTAAGTTATTTTTGATCACAGACAAGGGGGAGGGGAGGGTGTCCCTAGATTTGATTTGAAAAAATCGAGGCAACAGCCTCGGCATGTTTATGAGTAAAAATAAGATTACTACATGTCCAAAGCCACTCTGCAATTCCATAAATAATACATGTGTTTGCCTGCTGATCAGAGAAGTACCATGTCTTATATTCAGGTATTGTTTACTGGCAAAGCATTCATGATAAAATTTGTGAGCAAAGATGATTCCTTTTCTGCCTTCTTTCTAAATAATAAATAGTACAAATACCATACTAGTACAAATTGAGATAGCTAAAATTACTTCAATTGTAGCTGATATATGCAACCTGAGAATCTGGCTCTATCATATATTTACATCTGTCCCGGCCGGGTTTTTTTTGGAAGGTGTATTTCTTTAATCCCCTACAGACAAATAAGAAGTGTTCGTTATTGCAGAATCTGCTACGTATCATATTTCTGTATTTTCCCAAACAGATTGCATAGCTGGCATTAGAACAAATATGTTTGTTATTGTTGTAAATAAATAAATAAATTCATAATCTGTCTGCTCAAATACTGTAATTTGACTAGTCAAAAGGAAGACATTTTCCATGATACCTAACAATAACATTACTGATTTATTGGGTACCTCCAGCTACTTTGGTTGGCTCTCACTGTTCTCTTCATCATCCTCAGATTCTCCTCCCTGCTCTATACCATTTTTGAAACCCATTCACTGATCCTCAAACCTTTTTAGGATTCAAACCTTGCCAGGCAGGGCTCTTCCTGTGATTTTGTTTCATACTTAAGAGTCCTAACTACAATGAAATGCTCTGACTGGCAAGCCAGAGCATAAGAGGAACAATCCCTGCAAGAGCCCCAGGGTCTGAAAGCATGAAATCTGAAGGGATGCTCAGTTGCCACTGCTCCCAAGAAATGCCACTGTGAATCACACCTTCTCAGCCCCCTCCTGATGTACTTGGTTCTTGGCAGCTATGAGTTTGCATCTCCAATTGGCAAACCTCCACATTATCAAGAGGTGCAGTCTGCACATCTGGATAAACAGTATTTTTACTAAACAAACCTGTTTGTTCTGTACTACTCTCTGGTTCAGTTTAAACCAAGCTGAAAAATTTACCTAGTTCTCAACAACTGTCCCTGAAGTTGGTTTGAAATGATCCCGTAGTGCTTGGTATGTCTCTTCTAATATTGCAAGACAGCAGGATTAGCAAATATGTGGGACAAACATGAAATAAAGTGCTGAAAATTTTAAGGCCTGAAAATATGAAAAAGTCTCCCTTGTGCTCCAGATTCTCTTATAGAACTTTGAAATTCAGCATGTGTCAGGACAAAGCAATGCAGTCCAGGGAGTGATAGATTTGAAGAAACACAGAAAATTATTAACTGTAACAATTGCACTCTAGTCTCAGGGAAAACAGTTTTTTGTTTCCATTATATTTAGAACTGTATACTTAGTTTTAAGGCATAAATGGAGTAAACTCTGTGTTAGATACTTGACAACTGTGACTTCCCCTGAGCTCAATATATTTTCATATTTACTTCAAAAGACTTAATTAAACAGATTAAAATAATTTGTAAAAAGGAGGTAAAATGCAAAATAGATGTAATGATACTTGCATGCATGTTGGATTCAGAAGACTTTGAGGCACTTTTAGAAAAAAACTACGTAAAATCTCCCTCTGCCCAACATGTTTAAAAATTTGTTTTTTCAGCCAAATTTCTCAAATTTTACACCTTAAAACATTGCTGCTGTTGTGTTTTTGAACAGCCCTATTTTGGTGCATTCCTGTTTCCTTTTACCTAAGATACATTAGAAAAAGTAATTTAGAAAGAAAAGAGTGCATAATACAGTTCTCCTGAAAGATATAGTCTCTGTTAGTATTTCTTCAAACTTCCTAACAGATTTGATTCAAGTTTAATTTGAAGAAAGTGCCTGCAATATTACTCAACCATGGGCTGTGTTCAGTCTGCTTCTAGCAGAGATGAAAAACTGAATCTCTCCCAGATTTGCAGCATTTCAAGATAACAACTCACAAGATTTTTCAGGGAACCTTTAGAGTAGGAACCTCTGAAGTTTATAATACAATTCATGAAAATCAGATTAACACTCTCAAACTAAGATCTACTGGGTTCATTTTGTTGAGCTCAACAATCATTAATTCTTCTTCCTTCATGAACACTTGCATAAATCACAACATGCTACAAATCAAAACTAAGCAATAATTCAGGTATGATCAAAGCCTGTTGCTTGTTTTATATTGGGATTAGAAAATGGTTTTTGTCCCTTTGATCTCCTCTCCTGCCTCACCTAGCAAAATGAGACCCGCTCCTCTCAGAAGCAAAGCCTATAAATCCTGTATTTGTACCCAGGATTATATTCTCCCTGTTGCTAGACAGCTGTTCCAACATGGGTGCCTCCAGCTGTGGGAGAAATGTTATAATTCAGGTTATGAAAGGTGAAAGAATAATCAGCTGCAAACTTCTGTATGGCTCCTGTCTCTCTTTCACCCCCTGGCCAATTGAATTATGCCTGGTCATTTCTCCTGAAACCAAGAGGAAACCTCATGAAGAAAGCAAGAGATAGTTACAAATAGTCCTTCCATATATATATATATATTTTTAACCCTCCTGTACTTTCAATTTCAAGATGGGTATGTATTTACATCTTGTTTTGTACTTTGGGTTTCACCTCAGGCATCTGGTTACGAAGCAGCCAGTCGTCTCCATATTTTGTCCCCTATTAGGCTGAGGTACACAAGTGGTTACTTCTTGCCTCTTGACATAGAAGGAATTTGTACTGTTATCTCTGAGGTCCCTTCTGAGAATCTTGCATTATGCTGTCCTGTTTGGAGATCTCTCTTTCATTTCAGTTTCTAAATGGAACAGTGATTTCCCTTTGGTAACTCCCAATTTAGTCATTTATTAATCCTTGCAGCAGTGGAAGTGGCACAATGACATCTGGAGATCAAAAGGCTGGATTTCAGAGTAATGTAAATCCAGGCAACCCTGCTGAGGTAAAGGAAGCTACAGTGGCAGACCTGCTGAAAGCCTTCAAGAATAATAATAATAGGGCCTGAGTTTTACTTCTTTTCCTTCTCATTAATAATCCACAGTAAATATGATTGCAAATGTAATATTAATCATACTTGACTGTTCTCATGTCTGTCCACCTATGAAATGTGTATCGCTACTTTCCACTATTTATCTTATGAGAAATTAAAGCTCAATACAATGCCCTTAGACCTTTAAAAAAAAAGTGTTCTGCTAGAAAACTGCTGGTCTACCTATAGTAATGATTTTCAGCAGTTTATTTTACCTTTTGTTTTTTCTTACCAGTACAGCTTTATAATCCTTTAAATGGCAGTATTTCTCCTGAAGCAAGTACAGAAATATATGTGGCAGGGTGGTTGACACTAACTGGGGGAAAACCAACACTAGATCCTACATACTGTATAATGACATTTGTACCATCTTAAAACAAAAAGGAAGACTGAGATCTACTGGGAGCTGTTATAGTTAATATTCTGTCAGTGTTTCCACTCCTGCTTCTGGGGTTCCAAACTTACGCAGTTAAAATTACTTTGCAATGAAAACACGTAAGTGCTCAGCTCTGCCACGAAGGTACTGTCACGGGGCCAAATCCTTAAGTCTTTGCTTAGTGCCAGCTCCTGCTCATTTCAGCTAGCATGTTTCCTGAGTAAAGGCTTGGGGTTTGCCTGGGTTGTTTGGTTTTTTTAATTTTTGTTTTGAAATGAAACTTTTTTTTTACTGTTTTACTCCAGTAAAACAAAGGCTTTCTGCATGCAGCATGAAAAAGATCTGACCCCATTTGGCACCCTGTTATCTGGTTGACTTTTTCAACCCTTCTTGTTTCCCTCCTAACTGTTAAAACCATCTCTGCCAATCTCTGCTCCTCTACAATCAAACATAGATGCAAGGGGACAGCTATGCTTCTTGCTTCTTTTGTCTTTCCTAAACACTTTTTTCAAATTCATGCTTTGTGTGAATGAATTCTGCCCAAACTTCTTACTTAGCAACTGTACTTTAACTCTCAGATGATATTATCTCATTTTTGGAACAAAGTAAAACCCAGAAATACAATGCCAGAATTCGGATGCTATATGGCTATTGGCTTAAAAAAAAGCCCCAAAACACAGATACTCTGTCTCTCTGATCCCACAGTTTTCTTCGTTATATTCTTTGATGCCTGTACATAACCAGATCAAAATTTTACAGCTTCTTTCCATCTTTCCATTTCGAACTCTTCTCAGTAGAAAATGAGGTAAGAGCTTAAGCCTTACAGAATATTGTTTGTTGGTTTACATCCAATTTTTCTTTTTCACATTCACCTTCCCCTTCTTGTGCATACTTTTGCAACCAGTAGCAAATTTGCAGTCTTCCATCTTTTCCACTCCCAAAGACTGACATTGTCCCACCCTTAGAATGCTGCTTCTTGCCAGCCACTCTGGAGGCAAGGGTGTGAGTGGCTGCCCTGGCACTGCCTATTCTGAAACCACAAGTCTGACAGGACCCACATGGTCCTGGTGCAGATCCACGTTGCTGTCCTGACACCACTCTGGCCTGAAGTCCTGGATGGGGATAAAGAGCTAACAACACAGGTCGAGCAAAGATAGTTAATTCCTCTGGCCTTGTCTATGCTTCACATGGGTACCCACCAACCGTCTTTCATCTCATATTTCCAGACCAAAAAGTCCTATGGCAGCTACCAGATATGTAATAAATGCTGTGTCACTTAGGTTTTTTTCTGCATAAATACATCTGTGTAAAAACATCTTCCTTATTAGTTGTTCTGCACCCAGTTATCTTACTGTCCACTGTGGCAGAGATCTGCCTATTTCTAGATCCAGTCCAGATCTGGCACATTTTCCACTAAAGCTCTTCTCAAGGTGCAGCTTAAGGCATGCATTTAGCCCTTTCAACACAGCTACTCTAGTTGTTTTCTGATTTTCAAAACGTATTTCCAAATCATTTTGAGGAAAATTATGCCTGTAGTATCAGTTTCTAAGGAACCTGTTACTAGTACAGAAAGTATTTCTGTCTCTTTTTTGTCTACTTGTTATTACATCTTAGTCATGCCCAGCAAAAACTGCATTCAGTGTCCTATATAAAGACCAGGCCAACTGTCCACAAGACGAATCTGTTTAACTTGATGATGATATGGTCATATATAAGACATACAGTTAGCTGGTACTTCAGGAAGATGTTTGAAGTCCTAAACACAGCTTTAAGAACCTGACGATGTAAATACATATGTTTGTAGATGTTAATTGGCAAGAATTTTTATGAGATACACATAATACATCTTTTGACTCCTTTTGCCTCAGGCTCAGCCAATTCTTTTATATTTTTTCCCTACACCTCCAAGCTGCTGAACATTTTCAGCCAGCTATTGTTTCAAGATAACCCTGCAAAACAAAACCATTTTATTTTTATCCTCACCAGCTGCAAATTACCTCTATCAAAGCTTCAAGATTAAATTGACTACCTGAATTGCAAAAATATGGTTTTATACTGAGATAGCTAGCTTTGTGTGAAAAGATACACATACAGAATACCACAAACAGAAAGGTAGAGAATTTAAGACTATTTCTGAAATGCAACAATTTATTTCTGAATGTTGAAAGATTTTTGTAAGTCCCTCAGGACCCTCTAAAGTCAAATGGTTGCCAGTGAAAACCTGCACACAACAGCTAATAATAAGGAAAAAAGTAAGATGCTTGTAACACTGCTCTAAGGTTGTGATCACTTAATAAACAAAGCATATACAAAGTTCATATTTTTGGTATTGAAAGAGAAAAGAGCTGATGGCATTGACATAAGATGCCAACAGATTTAATAGGAGTTACTTAACTTGATAGGAAAGTGAGGAAACTGGAACCAGTTAAAACTCTGAAGCCTTGCCTGACAAAAATATCAGTGACTTCAAAAGGGAACAGCACATTGCACGGGGCTCCGTGAGGGATTCAGGCGTGCAGGGGAACAGGGGAACAGAAGAAGGAAGAGGAACGGACAGAAAGGATTTTAAACAATATGAATATGAACCTTGTGTAAGAGGGGAAATTATCTCCCTTTGTCTGGTCTAGTCTATTACAGAGTATTGCAAGTACAATTCTTGGTATCAGCAGAGTGGCACAGACTTATAAGGAGTATGACATATTACAGCAAGGCTCAGAGCTACTGGCCACTGCTGAACCGAAGTGCAAACACAGTGTTAACTTCTGAGATTTATATTCATTTTCTACTGTCAGTTGTTTGGTTTTATTTTTTCTATGCAGCAGTGGCTATGAGTACAACTGCACTGGAGGGGCGATAACTCATGGAAAGAAGAAATTTTTTTTCTAGATCTCAGCAGCTGGTAGCAAAGACCAAATGATGTTACCTCTACTGCTGCTTGAGGAATACTGTATTTATTACAGCATGTTCCCTACAGTGCCAGAAAAAAATAGGTTGGATTTCTCATCTTGTTTAAAAAAGGTCTGACATTTTTGATCAGACTCAGTGGCTACCTCTTATGGCCAGCATTTAGTCACAGCTGAGTTCTCCTCAGAGGCAAATCATACTGTTAAGATTTTTGTTTTAAGGCTTGGCTGTTACTTCTTTGAACCTTTGTGAAATGCTTTTAAATTATCCACATTCTAGCAAGATTCAAGCAGGTCTGTTACAGCTACTGGCATTCATTTAAGCCTTGATAATCTCTAAAGAATCATTTGTCCAAAGCATTTTTCTTGGATACCAGACAGGAACCAGAAAATCCAGTGCTATTGGAGTGCAGGATTGCAGCTCAGGGAAGTCTGTGGAAACCCGAGGTGATGAGGAAACACGAGCAAAAAATCCCTCCAGTGACAGTGCATTTGAAAAGGGATCTCCTGAGCTGCACTGGTTTTCAGCTGCCTATGTTGAAAGGACTAAGATGACAGGGGAGACTAAGAAGAGGGCTTCATTTATTTTGAATAAGGAAGGTTTTCTATTACCTCACTGCCTAGGTTTTAATTTTATGTATAGTTTCCTGCCCATGCATATAAAGAAAACATGAGGTTACATCAAAAGATAGGCATCCACACACAAGGAACAGATCACTTAATACCAGAAAATCTAAAAACACTAACATGCAGCTTATGGTGAATGAAATAAGTATGGCTTGGGTGTAGGTGAAAGTGCAAACTGTTGGGTTTACTTTTTTCAAAGTGTACTTACGGTATGAGTGCCCACATACTTAAGAGTGTTTATAAAACACTTCCCCTAAGAGAAGAACCACTATCCACTTTCTTAACAGAAATCTTTAAAATTGGGAAAGCTTGGAAACCTGGAAGTTTTTCTGGTAAAGACACACCTTGCATTGGCTCTTCATATCAGAGACCCTGGTGCTGGATAAAAGTGGGTAGGAGACAATAGCAGCAGAGAGGAAAGAGCCAGTGAGTGGATGAGCTAGCAAAAAAGTTAACTGTGCACCTGGATCTTTAATGGTCAGGAGGATGAAGTCCATTTGTCATTACAGGTAAATACAGGAGATAGATATAACTGCTGTGAATTTGCCAAAGACTCCTGTGTACCCATACTTCATGAAACAGGTACATGATTCATCTTGTGACTACAGTTTAATAGCATCACTTCCCATTCCAAAGCCTGGATAGGCTCACATTTTTCTCTCCTTTTGTCATAGATGCATAACTTTCTGTTATAGGGCTGGCTGGAAAACTGCAGTTCCACTTTGCAAAAATTTTCAAAGTTTTAATTATTTTGTTCCACACGGACATAAAAAACCAACTGTAGCCTTTCAAAATGTCTTTGAGAGAGCTGTGGACAGAAAAGGGGAAAGTCAGACAGACTAACCTGCCAGGGGAACAGATGACTGACCAGTTTTTGTAGGCAAGGTTCAAGACCTCACTCTGTCAGATCCACAGTGGTGTTCACCCTGCTTAAATTCAAGCTTTTAAGTCAGCTGTAACAGCTGTGGTAAATGGAAAAAGATTTCCCCTCAGAGAGACTAATTCAGAGCACATAAAACAGATTTTTCCTTTAAATCATCTTTGATGAAACAATTTCTGTCTGTGTTCCACTTATAACTTAGGAAGACTGAACTAGCTTAACTGCTTAAAGCTGGTCTCTAATTGCAGGTGAGGCTGTACAATTTAATCTAAGATGCTATTCTCTCCTCTTTTGACTGGAAATGTCACTTGCAAAAAGGAAAAGTTACCTGACAAAAGCTTACACAATCAGGAAAACTCAACATTTGCTCAAAATCAGAAGTTTTGAGACAATGAAAAAAGAAAAAAAAAAAAAGAAAAAAAAATACCAGAAACAGCTAGCAAATCATTACAAGTCACCTTATGTTTATTTGTAAATAATTCCTTAATTGGATAATTTGAATTAAAAGAGGATGTGTGAACACAAGTGAGAAATGAGCTACAAGCACTTATAAATAATATAAACATGTACAGTGAGAGATACAACACAAACCTGTATATGCTGGATCTTTGCCTTGATTGATGCTGGTTGATAATAGTAGGTGCATTTTAAAACCACACTGACCTGAACGTCTTAAAAACTGGATCCTCAATTTAGAGTCAGAAAAGTCAGTGGCACTCTACCAAGTTTACCATGTTGAATTTTTGTCTGGTATATTTTGTTCACTTCTGATAGAGAAATGCCCAGTCCCAAGGCCATTTCACATCCTGAGTATACACAGAGGCAAGTGAGAGGCTGGGTCATGGTTTTTAGCCTCTCCGTTCAATCTTAAGACATTCTGGTTTTAAGAAAAACTACCACAGGATTTAAACTGGCTGGGAATATGCTGGCAAATCAATAATGAATAGTACACCTATATATGTGATGTCTGAGGAGGTGACTTATTTGCATCATGCCCAAAATCTGACTCCTGGCCAACAAAAGCTGATGTCTCCCTTCCATATGCATAAGCAAATTTTGTAAAAACAAATGAAGTTAAATATCAGGGTAATGGAGATGGAAGTCTGCCTCTAAGAGTGTACTCAACAATATGCTATAAAAACCTGCCTGGTTGACTTGGCTCTCTCACCTGAGCTGTGCCTCCAGAGCATACATTTTTTTGTCTTGCTCTGATGAATAAGCTAAAAAACCCCAATTCTAAAAGCTGATGTAAACAGCTTTGTGAATGCCAATTTTGTAGTATTTTGTTTCTTTCTGAATTAAACCTAATCACCAGTTACTATAGGTCAGCTGCATTTTGCTTTTCTATTCAGAACACTAGAGTGCTAAAATGTCTGTGTGGCATTTTAATAAAGCTTTTAAATGGCACTCAGAACTGGAGCATATTTTGTCTACATAAAAGAAAAGCATTCAAGTTGTCACTGTTAGTTGCCTAAAGGACTCTGTCTGCAATTACACATTGAACTTGCAGTCTCATGGGGATGGGAAACACCTCTCACAGTTATTCATACTATGGTATTTTTAAGTTTTACCACTGAAGCCCCTGACCTGTAACGCTTCCATTTGGCAGTGGTTAGCAAACTACTCTCATCAGTTAAACACAGGTCAGCTAAGAAATACTGACCTGTCTATAGGAAAACTTCTATGACACTTATGCAAGATTACAGATGAGAGATTAATTTTTTAAAATAAATAAGAAAATATACATGCCATTTGTCATATTTAATTGCTGGTGCCAAAGACATAAAGAATTCTAATAAGAATTCACTGACAAAGAGCACATATTTTATCAGTTAGTCTACGAATCAAGAAAGGTTCCTCAAACAAACGTATGTCAAAGAAAAACAAGTTATTTCAGTCATTCACACATAGCTTTCTCATTTTCACAGCTGGTCCTCTTTTCTTACGAACACATAAAGTTTGCCTGGAATAGGCAATGTTCATATAACATTGAATGAGCACTTGACTATGCAAGTGGAAATTGTGAAGGACTGACTACTGTATAAATAATATCCAACTCATATGCTCACATCTGAAAGATTGGTCCTCAGCCTGACAAATACAAGCATAAATTCATCAAATATAAAGTTTACCTATCAAAAGTATCCAGCAATGGCTCAGGTAGGCATTAGGAGAAATTTTACACTATACAAGGTGTTAAAGTTCCCATCAGGAGTTAAAGTTGTGAAGGACTGACTACTGTATAAATAATATCCAATTCATGCTCATATCTGGAAGATTGGTCCTCAGCCTGACAAATACAAGCATAAATTCATCAAATATAAAGTTTACCTATCAAAAGTATCCAGCAATGGCTCAGGTAGGCATTAGAAGAAATGTTCATTATACAAGGAGTTAAAAGTTTTCCATCAGGTGATTATGATTTACCTCTCTTTAAGTTAGATAAAGTGTAAGGGAAAAATGAAGCTCTAATCCATGTTTTGGATTTCAAAAGGATAACCTTTGATGTGCTACATTCCCTTCAAGAAATTCCAAGCCTTCAGCACTATCAGCTCCCTAGGGATATATTTTAGATCACATCACACTTTGGAATGTGACAAAAAAGGACCCCAGATAGTATCTGTCTGAAGGTAGGAAGGTCTTAGCAGTGGTCTGGAAAGCAGCACATCTGTAAGCAAGTTACTGCATCTGCCAACAAGCACCGAGTGCTAATGAATGCAGATGACCAGTGCTATGGTCAACCCTGACCTTTGCTGGCCTTGAGGTATCAGGTTAGATCAGAAATGGTCAGATACTTGGATGTGATTGAATGTGTAAGAGGCATAGAACTTCTTCAAAACAAACCTATTAATACTACCTGGAAAATGAAAAGAAATGGAAAAAAAAAAAAATCTGCAAATGTGTGCTCCTGGTAAACTTCATGAAAACAATTATCTCAGAAAGAAAATCTAGGACAAGAAAACAGTGTTGGGGGGGAACAAGAGAAAAACAATATGCAAAGAATGGTGGGGAGGGGAACAAGAGAAATTAAAAAAAAAAATCCAAACCAACCAAAACTGGTGTGCAAATAAAACTGGACCTTTCAAGCACAGTTCCTTAAGTCTAGGCACGTTACTTGTCGAGAAAAGCTGACCGAGTCCTGGCAAAAGGTATATAAGGAAATATCAATGGATAATATCATGGGAAAGAAGAAGAAACAAGATGTGGTACAATAAGGATGGGATAAAAGGCTGGCTTAGAATTTCAACAAACGCTTCATCTTACTTTCTTCCTGGAACAATGATCCTGGGGCAAAATAACAGGAATAATAAGAAAGAGGTTCCAGAAATGAATGGTAAGATACAAAAAAAGGCAATTCAATGTGTCTTCTATGGTGAAAGGGAGAAAAGAAACCTGTTAATTTCCATCACAAAATTTTACTTTGGAAGCCTAGGAAAAAGTTTTCTTAACAAGCTTTATCAAATCATAAGTGACACAAAGTAAAATAGAAGTCCATATCAAGAAACAGGAAAAGCAAAGCTCAGTTTTGTATAGATTTGTAGATCCAACCTCAATAGTACCTGACAACAATAAAACAAAATAAAAGGGTAGATCCTCCTAGACCAGTTGTCTTGAATGAAATAAACAACATTCTAAACAAAGAAAATATTTTAGATCAAACGTAGATTCTGTCTACTAGGAATTCATTAAAATTTCTGTGTATACTAGGGAGAGGGAATCTATTAGCCAATATTGAGAAGAAGGGAAGTAGTGAAGAAATTTTAGGGAAAGTTCAATGGATATTGGTGAAAGGAGAAGTACTAGGTTGAGGGAAGGAGTTGGTGAGTTCTTCAAAGAACACTGGCCTTAGGGTGAATTTTGGTATCTAATTTTATGACTGAATTTAATGTAAAGATTAGGCATGTCATGAGGCTGTTTCCCTCTCATGTGAGGTTGGAGGTATTGTCAAAACTGAGGAGGTCTGGGGTTTGAGGGTGGTGTTGTGAAAATGTTGTGGAAGTTCAGCTATGGAAACACAAGCTTGTGAACCTGAGACATGATCCAAACTTCTGCAGATGAGGACAGACAAATGTATCCTGGATCTACTGGAAATTACAGAGAAATACAATTGTGACCTCTGGCTGACCAAGGGGTTGACTAGGAGACATCATAAGTATGGTATCTGGGAAAGTTAGTGAAACATTAGTGATACTGTAAGAGATCTCATGTTGATTGCAATGCACAAAATGAGTCACCTTTTTTCAAGAAAAATAATTCAAACCTGTAACAGGTCTATGGCTCTGCCACTAGAATAAAATGAAAAATGGAGAGTTTATCTTTCGTCACCCTGGCTTGTTTACTATAGAAAATTAAAGGGTGGGAAAAAATAAAAACGTCTATTCTTACATGATGAAAACCTGCACCAAGAATGGAAAAGAGATGTTTTAAGATAAAGCAACATTATCCAGATTACAATGCCACACAAGCTGGCCAGAAATAGATAGGAATTAGAAGGGAATGAAGGGAACAGGGCATGTCTTAGCTATTAGAGTCCCCAAATGTTGGGAGAGCTTTTTAAAAGTAGCAGTAAAACATGAATTCAACGAGATTACTTTAAAAAAAAGAATACAGCATAAGAGACTGAGACAGTAGGACTGGACTGTCTTCCATCTTTGAAAACAATGCCTTTTCTTTCAGTGAAAACTTCTATTTTTTAGTAAATCCATTTTTTCTACCACACAAAATTTCAGTTAAGTCATCTTTAGTAGTTGAAAAATAATGGACATTGTCTTCCTTTTGGTAATGTCAAAAATATAGATAAAAGAGAATTAACTGATCACATATTTTTGTGCCTATCTCAACGTGCCTAGGAACTGATCTGATATTTATATCAAAGCAAAAACAATACTGGAGTGGTTTAATCAGAAAAAGAATAAGAAAGTGATAAAAGTCAAAATAAATGCAACCATAAGAAGTAGTCCGCTCTAGGAATTATTGATAGGGTATTACTTTCCTGCTCTTAATGAAATCTTCCTTTACTTAATTTTTTCTAGCGCTTCATAAAAGCACATAAAACTATGAAGCTTATTTCTTTCCTTTAATCTTACCTTCACAGTATGTACTCACCATATTATGCAGAGGCATGAGGTAAGATTAAGAAGGAGAACTGTTTTTTTCTTCCCCTTTCACAAGACTTTTTAAGAGCTGTTTGGTGTTCTTTTGAAGACTACAGCAGTCATTTACATACTGGATATTTATCACTGGTGTGGAGAGTGAAACACTAACTGTACACCATACTCCCTGCCCTTTTAAAATATTAATTGATGAATAACCATCTATGGAGCCTCATAAAGTATTAACTCTTTAAGTGGGGAAGATCTCTGCTTAACAGCATAGCACAAATCTTACATGACTGAAATCTCATTCAATCCTATTAGAATCCAGAATGTTTTAAGATGTTTACTTTAATTCATTATCTAATATCAACACCTATTTTTGAAACCTCACATAAGCATTATTGCTCTATTGGGCCAGCAGGACAGGAGAAAAAATAAATTCAATCTTTTTGACCAATGTGGGGATATACATAAATGAATTCCACATATTGAACTTCAATGTTTAATCCTTTTCTTAGCTTTATACTTTTTAGCAACTTTCATTTTATGTACTGAATATCAGGTTCTCTCATGTTTGAACAGTTGTGCTAATTGTCCTGAATTGCCCTACCTGAATTTGAAGATAATGGTCTGCATTTCCCTCAACACTGTCCATTAGATTGTCAGTGTATGGAAGTGTCATAGTAAGACAGGCTCATTTATTTTTTGAAATAAACAGTCTGGATGCCACTGTACTGATTTGGATGTCTAGTGGGTTGGTGGTTTTTCATTTTTTTTTATAAATTTTTTTCATGCTTTTATTTTCATTAGCTATTCAACTACTTGCCTAACTGTCCTGAGTGTAAGCAATTTATTAGGCCCATGAATTTTTGGTTCAGAGGAAAAATTTAAAGCTTTCACACCAAAGATGCATGACCACGGTACATCACAACTATAGCTGGACTTTATAAAAAGTAGATGGACATGGGCAAAGCTGTGAAAAAAATTTTTGGTCTTCAGAGATACATACTAATATCTACAAATATGTAACTTTCACATGAGAGACTGCCTTCAGTGACAAGGCCAGGGCTTTATACCCCTTCTGGGGTGTATGAGAGTCAGAAAGGTTTTTATCATATTTGAAATTAAGCACTGATTGCCTGAACAGCAGTGCTGATCATCCCTGCTGGTACTACTTCAAACATCACAGATGCTCAGACTCCCCCTAAAAATTAAAAATGGTAAGGAAGTTTTCTAAGATATACTGTATTGCCTATGAATGCCCTCAGTCATTATTCACAATACAGAAATAATGACTTGATTCACACCTAAAGAAATCAGCTGATGGGCTCTTTCCTCTTCATATAAAAATATCAGTTAAATACAAGAAGGATATAAGTATCAGAGTTATGTTTCAACTATGCCAAAACATAAATAAATATTGCCAAGTGCAGAAAATGATTCTTTAAATACATATTCCTTCAAATTTCAGTTTTCTTACTGAATTCCAAGGTACTTTTACATAAGAAACACCAGAAATATGATCCGTGATTGCTGCTGCTAGATTCTTGCTTATATTGCTAAGTCAGTGATTGTACAATTGTGTAGTGTGCCTTTAATTGCTACCAGGAGGAAGAAATTTTCCCTTAGGATTCATTAGCTAATGACTTCCTCCCTCGTTGAGCTGTAAATCTACAAAAGTCATTGGCAAACTAGTAATTTGTCTTCTTGGAAGCCAGATGTGAAGGACCTAAACAGGTGTGAGCCATAACTACAAACATATGAATGTAATAAAATTAGCAATTACATGTATTTGTATGGTACCCTCCCAAAGTTTTCCTAGTAAACTTTAAGTATCCACTCAGGTCACACTTAGGTGTGAAGTAAATGTTTTCAAGAGCCAATAATTTAATCTAATAATTATTTGGTTTGCAATTTCCTTAACCATTCAAGTTCCAGAGCTTTTAACACTGTAGCAGCACATATAGTGCTACAGGATGGCTCTGTTATACCAGTTGGAAGTTGTGTTGATCAGAGAGTACACTGAAGGTACCACACATAAGGTACTTGAGGACACACAGTCCAAAAGACACATCTGTGTTATACAGCAATATATATATTATATCATAAAGCAAGCATATATTTAAAACACATAAGTGGGTTTGCTCTTAGGGCCCAAGAAATGTGGTGAACTGAGTGTATTTTAATGTCCTCTTTCTGAGCAGTATTACTGAAGCCAAGGTGGCCAGGAGGAGGAGGACATGCATGAAGGTCCAGTTTTTCAGATTTTCGTGTCTACGTGTGCTCACCTGTAAATATTCTCCTAAGCCACAGGAAAAGGTGGTGGGAGTATTTTGCCTTTATTAAAGAGAGAGCGGCTTTCCTGTGACTGGGGTGTGTGACCAACACAGGAGCAATGCTACTTGGTAGCAGCCTGAAGTTCTGCCTCTCAAAACTCATGCTAGTCAAGAATTGTAATATCTCCTCTGCATCTTCTTCTAAGTACACTCTGATGCTAGATATGCTAGATAAAACCTCACCTGGATTTTGGACTACCAGGGGACAATGTGTCACAAGTGTCTATGATTACACAGGACTGGAAGCAAGCTTGCTACATTAGTTCTCTATTCATTTTTCAAAATTGTTCTTCTGCTCAAATGTTTTCAATTTCATTTTGGGAGGTTGCTATTACCCATGTTGTTTCTGTTCCTACATTTGGAGTCGTAATAGTGTTTTGCAAGTGAAACAAGTCATTGTGGGGTCATTAGATAGTGCACAAACTGTTCCCCAGAAACTGCAGCAGACATGAACCTGTTAACCTAAGCAACAGAGAGTACCTGAAGAAAGCTTAGCCCTCTGTGAATGACAGGATGTTTCCCTCAGCAGGGGACACTGTGAGATAAAAGCTTGCAGACAGGCCTTTAGCAGAGACTGACTTACGCCTTTGTCAAAGTCCTTAGCTTTTGAAGTATATCACCTCAAACAACATCTTCATCAAATCACTGAGATTTTTTCCATCCACTGAGATCAAAAAAAGAAAGCTTATCTCATCATCAGTGTTCAGAAGGTTCTTTTGACTCCATCTACTGAAATGACAATACAGCATGCTTTCTGATCCTATTTGTAGTTCTTAAATGTAAACATGCAGATTAGACGCTTACTAAAATTTTTGTATGCAAGTAACAGCACCAGCTGCAAGGTCATAGCTTTTGCCTGTTCCAGTGTATTGCTTCAGATGCTCACAAGACTGGAAAAACTGATGTTAACAACGTTTGATTATACACCAGCCTGTAGCCTTTCTGTTCTCTTGCCTTGCAAGCACACGGATGCACAAACAACAAGAAGGGAAACCACATGCAGCGCTTCACTTTTTCTCAGTTTGGGACTGACCAGGCTGGTCAGTTTGTCTTGAGCAAAGAAAGCACTCTGTGACCCAGTGGGAAAGTCCCTCAAGCACCATTGTAATGAAGTGTCTGATGATGTGGAGTGGCACGTCGAGCTCCATAAACACTTGCCAGGCACTGAGTCATGACCAGAGCTGGGAGAAGAGGGAGAACACAGCCCACCAGGCCCTGTGAACAGCCCAGCACACATCAGGAGCTGGTGCTGGCAGTGCAGTGGAGGCTCCCCTTATTTTTGGGTCCTCATTGCAGGGCTTGAGCTTCCCATTGGCCAAAGAGCAATTCGGCAATTCTGGAGAAGTGGTCTTGGGGGGCATTTATATACTGACCAACACAACCTTTTTATAGCCTGGGGTTAAACCAATAAACTGTTTACTTTTCATTTCCTATAAAATGGAAAGACTGCAGCAGTGTCCCAGTAGTGCTGAATGGGTATAGTGAACAGTGTCTGCTATTGCTGCTGGGAGAGCTCTTTTCTTTTCAAGAGGCTGTTTTACATAGGGAATACCTTAGCTCTCCTCCTTTAAGTATAGCATCTAATAAATTAAAAAAAAATATATAAAAAATCCCAAAGCCCACGTCAGATCTCTACCCACACAGACAGATAATTTTGACTCCCTCTCCAGTAACCCAGCTATAGCTGCAGAATAAGGGAGCAGTCTTATGTTAGACCGAGGCAGCCACTGCCTTTAAACTCTGGCCAGAACAAACCTTTACTGTCAAACAGATGTTTTGCTCACAGAGTACCTTCCTAAGGCTATACCTAACTGTAAGCTCCTAGTGACAAAGACCTCCTGATTTTTACTTATTTACCAAGCACACAGCATCGCTGTGAAGTTCACAGGAAGATCTGTCAGGTGCTATAATGGTATCAATCAGTCATAAGTAATAGAAGATCAGTAAAACCACATTATCCAAGTAGGCTGCAAAGAACATAATTATCTAAGGTTACTACTTGTCTTCATTTACCTCTCTATCTTCCAAGTAACATACTGTCAGGCAGAAAAAAAACTTTTTGCCAGTCAATTAAAAACCCAGAGGCCATGTCATTTGAGCTGAAAGTTGGTTTTCAGTAACATTTAAAATATTAATTAAGAAAAAAAAGGCTCTGGAAAACATTCTTTCCTAGGTAGTGTCCATAAGATTATTGTGCCAAAAAGTGTCACTGACCACTTACACTGCTGGCTCGTTAAACAGTGAAAGTTCATTGATGGGTCTGCCAGCAAAGGGGAGGCAGGTGAAACACTCCAAGCCCCCAGGCAAAATTCTCTTCTTTGAACCTGTGAGAAAATCAATCTTTCCAACCATGAACACAGCCTTTTAAGTGGTCTGATGCTTGGTGTGAAATTAGCTAACATTTACTGACACTGATACTCCCCCCCCCGCCAGACCGCACCACTTCCCCAGGCCCTTACTCTAATAAGGAGAAGAAAACACAAGCAAAAATCCACAAACCAAACCATCTCAAAAGGCAGGTATTTGCCTGCTTCAGACTCCAAAGCTATCCAGCTGACACAGAGAATTCAGAAGTAGGAGTGGCAGAGCAGGCACCGCAGTAAGAGGTGGCTCACAGCACTCCACCACTGTTCCCGGCACAGGACTCCAAATAAAAATCAAAGCCACGCATCTCTTTTTAAAAAAAAAAAAAAAAAAAAAAAAAAAAGAGTTAAAAAGAAAAAATTCCCCACATCTGATTATCTGAGTACCTTTGATTCCTGGCTGGTAGTTGATGCTGGAGAGGGGGGCTGCTCTGTGCTCTCCACTTCATTCTCTTTCTCCACACTATCCACGCTGACTTCAGCCGTGCTGCTCGGAGGAATCATTTTACCTCTAAAGCACTGCTACTATCAGGAAAAAAGCTACAGACCTTTCTCGCCTTTTTTCATTTAATATCCTCCTTCTCTGCTCCTCTAGAGCAAGTGAACTCCAGCTGCTCCGTTTCACTACATTTGCAAGACTAGAATTCTCTGGATTTTTTTTTCTTTTCTTTTCTTCTCCTCCCTCCCTCTCTTCCTCCTTCCTTCCTCCCTCCCCTGTGTAATACTGCTGCGAGGGGAGTAAGTTATCGCTCGTTCCGTAGGTCAGTGGTGTGCCTGCTCCTGTGTTTTCCCCGCTCCGCCTCTCCTTTGCGTGAAGCCCGGAGGTGTGGAGCAGAATCGTGACTCTCAGCCCCGCGACCAGAGGGGAGGGAGCCGAAGCAGAAAAGCCTGAGCCACGCACACGGGGCACCGGAGGGAGGAGTTGTATTTCTGATGCTGTGAATAGCTTTGGAGGAGCATGTGCTGTCATAGTAGTGAAAGAAAGTAATGCGCGCATGCACACGCACACACGGAGGTACAGGGAGCCAGGAGATGTGGGTGAGGTTTGGAAGCATTTTACCTGTTAACGGGAAGAGATGGCAGAGTTTGAAGTGTAGCTTGGTATTCTTAAAAATCTTTTCCCGAAGAAAGGCTTTAGGGACAGAGGGGAAAAATGAGTCTCCCCTTAGCTTGTCCCAGAGAAGATTATTTAAAATCTTAGCTATGCAGTGTCTCTAAAGCTATCACCTTGCCTTACACCTCAAACTTGCTAACAAGTGACAGGACAGAGTCAGGAAAGAGTCACCCGTGAATCTACATGTTTTGTGCTCCCCTTCCTGGCAGGGAAGCCCAGCTCTGAGCCATGCACACGTAAGCAGGGTTAGCTGGAGCTCCCGCTGCTACAGGCATCCTATACCTGTGGGTTGTCATAGTGACAACACTCCATCAGGCAGCTACAGAGCAGAGGCAGCTGTTAGGATGGGCTTGCTGGCTTCCCCCAGTGCTTCCCCTGATCCCCATTCCTGAGGATGCAGAACCTGAAGTCACTCTTGGGTCTGCAGTAATACTGCCAGAAGGTCAGCACGACTTTGCTGGCTGGCTCAGACTGCTTTGTAGTACTGGAGATTTTGTCTCTGGTTTAAATCTGCTGCAAAGGTGCCTGTCAGGTCTTTTCCCTGCTGAATTAAGGTCTGTATTGTGAAAGGCTGAATGGATGTGCTTGCAACATGATAGATGCTTTGCAGAGCAGGAGCTACTCCATATGGTTGGTGGAGATGCCTCTTTCATTTAAAGAAAACAGAAAAAAGCAACCCAAACATGTTTCCAATAAGCAATACTGACATCCTGGAAAGTGAAAAGAAAAAAACTGTCACTTAGTTTATGTACACTGGGGGTACAGGTGCTTGGAGGTGATTTGCTGAGGTCTGAATCAGAGAGGAGCTTCAGTACCTTTTAACTCTGGGACAGGGTACCAGATTCCCTTCCAGTCACACCCCTTAGAAACACAAATGCTACTTGGAGCTGTCTTGCAGACCTCCTCTGCCTCAAATAATCTATGTGTGAAAGTGGATGCAAGTTTTCAAGGTAGTAGGGGTTGTACAGATGAAAGACAGAGCAGAAATTGCTGTGCAGCCTCCATATTCTCAATACCTATGCAGAAGCCAGAAAAAAAGATAAATCAGCTTTTCTTTGAATCCTTGGTTAATTTTCAAAACTGGCAGTTAAATGGGAAAAGAAGCTTTATATCTTTGAAACAGAACATATAAGATACTGAACTCTTTAGCAGACAATTAACACAAGATGCAGCAATACTGTTTGTACAGCTTCTTCAGGGCAAAAGTGCATCTTAGGAGCTGGCCAGTAGAAAATATTATTTGCCCTGTAGTCACTAACACCATTACAGAGGCCAAAAAGAGAACATACTAGTTGCTGTTGAGACAGTGTCAGTGACAAATGAGTTGGAAGCAAGGAAACATAGAGCTCAGAGGGGCAGAATTGGCAGGTTAAAGTATTTGTTTCCAAGGGTTTGATTTCTAAAATATAGCAAGATCTTAGACTGTTCTCTTTACAGCCAGAGGGATTCTCCAGATACAAAGCTCATTTCTGCCACCCAGCAAGTGAGATTTGGGCTTTGGTGTATAATCAGCCTCTTAACAATGAACAAGGGACTGGGAATAATCACAGTTTGGGAGAAGTAGGGCAGGTATAGGTAATGGAGATACTGGCAGGCTTACAGCAATTGAATGCTCCAGCAATGGTATCCCTTGGTCCAGACTAGCACAGCCAAGCCAGGGCCAGGGCACAGGGTCTGACCTCTGCAAGGACTGTTCTCTTTGCCCAGCAATGCAACAGGTAAGAATCATGAAACTAATTTTTTCCAGTTCCCCAGCAGTGCTGTGAACCAGTCTCTCCCGTTAGTAGGCTAAAAAATACCTTCTGGTGAAGTTGATCACCTTTGAAATGGACCTGGGGTGGCTGGTTAATAGTTAATTCTCTAAGCATTGTAAAATCCTCATCATGTTTTGTATGAAAAACTTGTAACGTCACGAGTGTGTAAGTGACAATCATACCACACTCTACTCCAATTTTTTAATATTTTTTTTTTTTTACCAAATTAGTACTGACACCTGCTGCACTCCCTCCTTTCTCACAATTACTCACTTATCAGCCATGACTGATCTGCCAGTTTCTTGACAATTAGCCTAGGAAAGATGAGTCAAACCCAAAATCTTACCAAAAAAGCAAAAAAAGGAAAAGAAGCTAGATTTCTTGTATTTTTCTTTCCTTTCACAGGAGCTGGCTATTGCAAAATCAAATATTTAGTTTAACAGAACAGACTGATCAAATTAGATGAACCTACATGTCCCTCCCTCTCTCCCACGCTTCACTCCTGAGAAGTAGGACTTGTGATTGCAGCCGATCAGTCTCTAAGTGAAGGTACTTGGCTGAAATGTGAGCACTGCAGCACAGTGCTAAACAAGAGGAAATTGAACAGATTCTCTAGTGAAGAGATGAGTGTAGATTTCTGGAGTGCGGAGAGGCAATTTGGATGAATAAAATACGAGACCCAGTTTTTAGCCCTCAGCTGAAGTTTTTACTCCATGTAAAGATGTTTGAATGCGGCCTGGAGCCACCACCAAGCATTCCCCTGCTGGGTGGTCTGAGGCTGACTGCTTGGTTGCTATGCCTTGGCCTCCCTCCCTGCCACTCTCCTGCTGCATGCTCAACAGTGACAGGGTGCACACCTCTGCACCCCAGCTCCAGCAGTATTTCCTAAACTCTGGCTGCATCCCAGAGGCTCCTGACAACATGAGTATAAACACACTGCTGTTGTGCCAAGTCTTACCTGCTGCAGAGCTCCACAGTGGCAAGATCTAGCTGATAGCACTGATTTTGGTCCATGCCACGTTCTTTTGCCTTCTTTTTCTGTTACAGATATCCCTCTGAAATATTTGAGCACTTTTCTTCAGATGAGGTACATGAGTAGAGCTGGAGTTCATGAAGGAAAAGATATTCAATTAGTACTTATCAAAAGTTTATATCTCCATGTATTTTCTAGAGAACAAGAAGTAAAAAGAAGCAGATAGGGAGCTATGGGTGTCATTGTTCACTGAGTAGTGCATAAGCCATCTCATACTCCTGAGCAACGAGGGCATGAGGGAGGCATACAGAGACTTTACTACTGATAAATGCCACTGGTTTTAATCACCTATGTACCTGTCTCTAGACATGTACAGAACAGTGAGCAATCAGATCATTTGCCACCAAAACAGAGCCCCCAAAGGAAGGAGAAATTAGACTAGTTCAGCTTCCAAAAGGACGCAGACTGAGTGCCACAGGAAACTATTAGACCAAGAAAGAAGGTTGTTGTGCTGGCACTGGAAGTGAAACTTTACCAGCAGCTCCACAAGTCCCTCAGTCCAATTTGTGAGTGTTTGAGGTGAGAAATCGTTTCATTTCTTAGTCAATTCAATTTTGTCTTTGTGGAAACTGGCAACAGGCTATCCCTCTGGTGCTATTTGTGATGGGAATTCTACTTTTGGCATGGTACATTTGGCCAGATGCAGTGGTGGATGTCTTCAACTAGGCCCTCTTCTCAAATACCCATTATCACTCACAGCTGACTACTAGACTGCAAAGACCAGATCATTGCTCTAGCAAGTATCTGCCTGTGTTTCCAAGTAACAGACTTGTGGGCACTTCTCACCAGCAAACATTGTACCCACTGAGAAAATGATATTAAAATAGCATGAGGTGGCTGGGATTTTTTTGTTTATAGTCACACACCCCTTGTTTGCTTTTAGGACAATTTTGTCAGTTCATCAAGCAGCTAACACAGTAATAACCCCCTCTGGATCCTGCTTATCAAAGTGCTATCTAAGGGTTACAGTCACCAGCTCATTAATCTGGAAGCATAAGTTGGTCAGTATTCTGAAAGCATTCTCAGTGCTAATTGGTTACCAGTGGTTTGCATTTTGAGTAAAATGATCTCAAAGCAGTTTTTAGAGTTAAAGTATCAAGCCTCCCACTGCTTCAGGGAGTGATTCTACTGTAGCAACGAATAACAGTGGAGGAAGCCAAAGTAACAGATTTGTGCTTGTACTTAAGCAGGGACAAAAATGGAACCTCTGCCTTAGTATTAATTTCAAAACCCTCTTTCTCTCCATCCACAGCAGTGCCACAGGGAGTGATGCAGAGGTAATGCCTTATCTTGGGCAACTTGAGTCTGTCTTTCAGAGAGATTATGATGAGACTGAAACACTGCTACCAAGAAATCTAGATTAGAAGAAAAAAGAATGCTGCATCCCCCTGTGAGAGCAAGAAATGTTTGAGAAGGGAAGAAGAGGATATCATCATAACAGATGGAATTTAGCCAAGATACAGCATGTAATATGTCTTACAAAAAGCACTGCAATACCTTTAAATAACCAGCGACAGTCCCGACCTGATTTTACATCTCTGCTGGCAATATGATTCCTTCTCACTTTTTATAGGAATGTGATATAAAAAGAAGAGGCCCGTGGAATCAGTAGCACCATTTCCTGCAACTCACAGATGGTCTTAGAAATTCCTGTCATTTAATAATTATTTACTGGACTCAGTCCAATATGACTGGGACAGGAATGCCCTGAGCCAGCTCAATGGGTTGCTGTAGTGATAATTTAGCCATGTATTAAATCCTTTCTGTGTATCCATGCTCCAAACATTTAAAGAGATGGAATATGATAACTAGCGTTATCTCCTGCACTCCTTCTGGATACTGCTTTAACCTCACTTCTGTTTCCTTGGGTAGTCATTAAGACTCTTCTGATGGCTCCCAGTATCACTCATAAGGGTCTCATATAAATCATAACATCTCAGCAAGCTTTACCTCTTTTATGCAGCCTTTTCCACAGTGGGTTGAGAGAAATACCCCACAGGCTTACCACTGTAGATTTTGGACTTTTTTTTTTTTTTTTTTTCTGTAAGGCACTTGGTAGGAGGGAACTTTCAGTTGCCTTTTTCCTCCCTAAACCTTTCTTGACCTGAATTGTCCCTTAAATTCTTTTGTCTGGTTGTTAGCCTTTCCAGATGTGAGCTGGGTGTTATAGCTGACAGGGCTTTACTGGATTTGTCTCGGGTTCCTGTTTTCTCCACTCACTCTGGTATTGAATACTGTCATCATGAGCTATTTCCTAACTAGTGTCAGTGAAAATGCATTCAGAGCAAAGTTTTGCTTAGACTGTAAATAGAATCCAAAATAAGATCTGGCAAACATTCCCAGCATAGATGGAGGTGAACACAAGGATATGTATATGCATTTTTTTCATACACATATCTTATGGCTATGCACCAATTTTTATAAGGCTGTTGATTCACAGTGTTTCCCAGCTAAGGTAGCTAGAGAGAGCATGCTTCTCACTGTAATGCTTAGGGACAAACATGCATGCTGAATGTAAAATGAACCTTACTGTCAACTGCAAACCTGAAACAGTTGTTCTATCATATTTTGCTTTGGAAGAAAAAAGGATTTCTTGGTGTGCCAATGACCTTTATGA
Organism: Heliangelus exortis; assembly: GCF_036169615.1. NCBI lineage: Eukaryota > Metazoa > Chordata > Aves > Apodiformes > Trochilidae > Heliangelus > Heliangelus exortis. Next base: position 47,791,621 of record NC_092423.1, on the reverse strand, counting down.
GCAAAGGGCTACAGGCTATGGTAGAAGTCAGGTATGCACAGTAAATCACTAAATGCCTTGAGACCCTAGAAGATGAAAAGATTTGTAGAAATATCTCAAATTAACATTAGCAAGATTAAGATTCCACTCTTTCAGATTACTGCATCTGCCAACTGGAATAGAATTGTGTATGATGAGGGTTGCCCACAATTACATAACATATTACAATGATTTATTACAGCTCTTAAACAAGAATAAAGAAAATGTTAATAACATTAAGTCTACAAGCAGTGATAAAACCACTAAGGCATTGTAGCTGAGAACCTTTCCAAGCAGACCTCTGAAGAAATAACATCTATTTTAAAAAGTGCTCCAATGCATAAAATTGTTATATTTCATTGTTTACAGCAGTACAAAAGAATGCGAACACTTACTTGCGTTTGAAATCTCAACACAGAGCATTCTGGAGTCACTGCTTCTTTTGTTAAGTACAATACCACTGTCTGTTATTATTCAAAGGGGTCAAGCTCAACTGCAAGAGCAAATTATTCCACTAGCAAATACAGTCATGATTTTTAGAAGTACAAATGTTAGAAAATAAGATAAAGGGAAATAAGAGCAGAATTGTCCAAAATGCCTTTACCTTCCACATTCATAACATTCCCATTCTTCATTTGAGTTAAGAAAAATATCCCTCAAGGTTTCTTAATGTTTGTTAGTCATACCACCTGCAGTAATACCACTTTATAGCTGTCATTCTGATGCCTCAGAGTGTCTGAAGTGTCCAATTGCACATTGGACCCAGTAAGAACTGCAGCACTCCTGCTGTTTTCATGGAATGGGTTATCTCAAATTCAAATGGCTAATAACTGGGCTCTACAGTTTCAGTCTTTAAGTATGTAGGGTACTGACGTATATTGTAGATTTATCCATATAATTGGTGAAATTGATTTTGATAACCAGGACATCTAAAGTTACATGAATGATCAATTAGCTTATTTCTCTATGATTTTAAAATTATATAAATATATTTAATTCCTTAATATGTTTGTGTCTTTATTTAGTCTCTTTTACTGGATCATGAGATAAAGACTGCTGAGCAATGAGCACCAGGATGGCTGAAATCTGGATTAAAAACAAATCAATATAAATTCCTAGGGAGGTCTAATATTTGGGATGCTTTAATTTAGCCAAAAGCACAACAACAGAATGGAGCACAAGAAATTGGGTACACACAAATCCAGGGGACCAACCACTACAGAAAGCAGAAATTTATGGCAAAAGCTATCACCTCATAACATCATGGACTGCTTCAAACCAGGGCATTCTTCTGGGATCTCACGTACAAGAAAATAGAACAAATTTGATAGTGCATATGATCAGAACATTCAAGAGATGCAGACATTTTGATGATAAAACTTAATTCAGGAAAAAAACCCTTCATTGAATCATGACAAAATATGAAAAGGAAAGTACTCCTAATGAAGCTGGAATAAAACAGATGAAATTTTCTTTCCAAGAGGATGTGACTAGCTTTTAGATATGAACTGCAAACACAGAAAGGTTATATCTAAGTTGTGAGCTCTCCAGGTTAGGAATTATCCTTCTATTTAGAGTCTATATAGCATTTAACAGCTAGTTTTACTTTCTGCTAGTCTAGGTATTACAGTAAACCAAACATATATAAAAAAGTTGATGTGTGTCTATTGAGCCCAGTGGCACTATAAATTTAACTTAATTTTGGCTGTGTTCAAAGAATTTGTCACCAAAACTTCCCTCTTGCTTTCCCCTTTGCTTCCCCCTGCCACTCAGTTCTGTTATGACAAAGTTCTGCATTTCTGCAGTAATTATTAAAAACTGAAGGAAGAAGAGTAAAAGCATTTTTAAAAAGAAATAAAACCCATAATGGTATTGTCAAGACTGAATGCTTAAACACAGACATAGAGGTAAAAAAAGTAGAAGCTAAGCAGTTGTTTTATAAATGTATATATATTTGTTCATATACTACAAACTTAACACAGTTATGGCTTCATATATTGTAGCCATGTTGAATGATAGGCAGTAATAGGCAGTAATTCTCAGGAAAAATAAGGGAAAGATCACTTCAGTGAGGACTGTGCACACAGATTGAAGTGGGCTGGAAAGGACTTTAAGGATCACCCAGTTCCAACCTCTCTGCCATGGGCAGGGACACCTCCCACTAGACCACATGGATCAAATCCCTATCCTTGAACAGTTCCAGGGAGGTGGCATTCACAGCTCCTCTGGCCAACCTGTGCCAGTGTCTTTACCACCTCCCTAGTGAAAAACGTCTTCCTAGCCTAAGGCTACCCTCTTCCAGTTTAAGGTCATTACCCCTTGTTCTATTGCTACACGCTCAGTCAAAAGTAGAAGTGTAGAGAATATTCTGATATAGAAAAAAATGTCTGCTGTGTATTTGTATCACTCCCCAATGGGAGCTTTGTGCAGCAAACCTATTTTTATCTTCCACACAGAAAAGCAAAGAATGTGCAGAGCTGTGAATTATATGCTTTAACTTCAGATAGTTGGTAAAGTTTTGACTTCTTTAGGATATTATTTTAAGCCCACTGCAGCCAGTGGAGATATAAGGCTGCTTGCAATATGTCTCAAAAGCCACTTTTCCATGAACTGAAGCACTCTGCTCGCATTATCATGGTATTTTTCAAAAATGTTTCAGGAAGCTTTTTCTTATTCCACAGATGTGAAAGCTTCCTTTCAACCTAGACAGAAAAGTTTGACCATAATTGAGAGCTTACCTGAAAATCCTGACACGACTTAAGTCCAAAACTGTTTAGGTCTATTTTAATTGTTATTATTTTATTATTAGGCAACTAAAAGTTGCTCCTGAATCTCATGATCAGAAAGAAAATTAAAAGTAATCTGGTGCTGGCCTGACTCACCTCATCTCCATATTTTTACTCCTTAGAAAATCAGGATTGAAACTTTATTCTACTGAACTAAAACTTTATCTGATATAAATACAAAAAAGGAAGTAGTAAGTAGCATAAAATACATTATAACAAGCAGATATGACCAATTTTTTTCCAGCCCTTCATTGTTACATGTTGTTTGCTTAGCACCAGGTAATCAGACTATTAAAAAAAACTTGGGAGTGATTTTCCATAAGACATGCATGACACCAGAGTTCCGCACTCTGGTTAACAAAAGACAGATAAAGCTAATTTTTATTTTAAAGAGAACACACCTCCCTCCCACCCGGAGAGGCACAGTTTGAAAACCACAGTGAAAGCTTCTGTGCTAATTCTAAAAACCATCTTCCTTAAGCAATACATCTTTGCACATGAAGTTTCAGTCCTATTATTATATTGGCAAGGCGGAGTCATTCACATTTAGCTTTCAAAACAATAATATTTTGAAAAAGGATTATATCAAAGGGAAATTTTGAGGGTGCAGGCAAAGCCCTGGGACTACTGAAACCTGTAAAAGTTCCTAGGATTTCAGCCCTGCAAAAAAGTCTAGGTGGTTCCAGTTAGGCATGTCTGGTGCTACCTGTGCAAATAAAGTGATTCTGAAAAACAAGGCCATAACAGTTATCTGGCAGGCAGCTCAGACAGTGCTATTATAGTCAGCAGGCCAGCCATTTTCTGTGTTAATTATATGCATCTAATGTCAGAGATCTAATTATCCAAGAAAAAATTAAAATTCCAAAAAGAGCACAGAACTGAAAAATGGAAACCAGACAAACTTCCTTGAAGTTTTCACTCATGTTAGCCTGAGAGATCTGCATCAATTTTGACCATGTTTTGACTGAGGCTTTTGTTTGTTTGTTTTCCAAATGACATGGAAAAAAAAAGGAAAAAAATAATCCTATTACTTTCAAATGCTTACCTCTTTCCAGTGCTTCTTGTACCATCTGACTGTACTAAATTATCCTGGTTACTTTTTTATTTCAGTCACTGTGGGAGAAGCATCTCTGGAAACATACAGCATTACTTTGTAAAATGCAGTTTTACACCAGTATTTGTTTCACTTCTGAGAAGACCACTCACAAATTCCTAGATCTGTAAAGATCTGCTTTGTTAACTATTTAATATCATCAACTGGGATTGATAAATGCTAAAAAAATTAGAGTTTAGGTGAAATTCCTTCCTGAAAACATAAGTTTTCTCTGCATACATATTAATCTTGTTTCACCTGATTCAAGACACGAAATGCCTAGGATATCTTTTGATGACCAATATTGCTAGGCTCCTTTCTATCTTCCCCATAAGGATTCCTTGGACTAATGACCAGCAGCTATTTCTCCAAGCCTCTTGGAAAGCGTTACTGAAGTCAAGAGCAGAAAAGCAGGTTTGCATTTGGCAACTTCGTCCTCTGGTTTCCTGTCATTCTCACAAGTTAAGAAGCTACGGGACTGAGATTTTACACTTTTTTTCCTTTAAAAATAAGAACTTTAAAAGAAAAAAAAAAAAGTGGACACAAAGGGGAATGGAAGAAAAGGAAAGATTCTGTGAAATGTCCAGTTACTGGGTTGGCCCACTATTGGCTGGTATTCAACTGGGTTAAACAGCCCATGGCTCAAGTAGATTTAGGTATTCGTGTTAATTTACACAAATGGTTTTAGAAGCAGCAGTGGAGAGCAGATGAGCCAGAACCTAAATCGTATCTGAAGATACACGTGGAAGCTTCTTTAATTTTTTTTTAGATGAAGCGTAAACTCTCTGTTCAAAACTTTCAGCTTCTTTAGGACCAGATGGCAGAATATGAGCTGAGGGCAAATTTATAGAAGAATGTACCAAAAGGAGTAATAAGTATTAACTTCATATTACAGAAACTATATTAACTACAACACCTGGGACCACAAAAGTGACACAAATTAATGGAATCATCGCTCTCATTTGGTAAGAGTCTACCCATGAGGGAGCAACTTCACAAAGTATGCTACTATTTTAAAATATAAATCTGAACTAATTCATTTTAGCTGTCAGACATTTCTACTCAGAGAGGACAATCCCTGTTTTTAGCACACACTTTCCTATATTCTATATTTGTCTGTATAATCTGTCTCATAAAGAAGTGTAACTATTCCAATGCATTTCAGCACAGTTTAAAAGCCATGTCCCTATTTCACCCTCCCATTAATTCCCTTCAACTGTTACATGTTAGTTCAGGAAACTAGGATTTTCTGCTTTAATTACTTGCCTTACTTACCACCTCATATTCCCCTATCAGTCCTGGACATCTATATGGTTTATATATTTCCCATAAGGCTACCTTTGATATTGGGAGCCATATTTAGCAGTTTTTCAGGGCTCTCCAACAACTAAATTTTTAAATATATATAACACTGCACTATACACTCTACTGAGATTTATTCGAAGATGTAGAGGAATATGATAATCATGTTAGGCAGTGTTGCAACCAGCAGGATAAGTTTACCCAGTGTGGAGGAAGCAAATTGCTGCTCAGTGAGAATATTGCTAATGATTTGGCCTTTATGAAACACTGATTGCAGACCTGGTAAAGAGCCATCAACAATAAGGCTTCTCGGAGGCCAGGTTCTGAATGTGAGTGTGACCTCTGACTTGTGGCCAGTGTATTTTCCCTTGGTGGGGAAGGAAAGGGAATGGAGTTATAGAGTTGTCTATACAAAACCTGTGTGCTTGTGTTCGTACCATGGAGACTCAGGAAGGGACAGCAGGCAGGTTTCAGAACATGTTCAGGAGAAAGACAGTGTTGGTCACTGGTTAGCTGCCTCCTTAGGTGGAGGTGAAAAGAATTACTGCTTCTTATTTACTAGAAATGAACAACTGTCCACCAGAGACTTACTGGTCATTTTGGTTTGATGCTAGCATGAAGGTCTGTCATCCAAACTGAAGAGGAGCAGGTTGTTTATTCACATCTTGAAATTCTAAATCAACAATATAAAACATCCTATCAATGACACTTGAGTCTCTCCTAAACCCAGCTTTTCTGTTGCAATTCCTTAGTCATGTTAGCATGAAGACAATAGCTAACATGTTCTGATGTCTGGTACCTATACTTACTCACTGAAACACCAGACATATGTCCAAACCTCACTCTTAGACCAGTGCAAACTACTCTGTCCCACATGCACTAAACTTTGGCTTTTGAGTCAAAGGTTTTTTGTGTAACTTCTGTCATCTCTTGAAACAAATTACTCCAGTGTTTATAATCTATGACGTGGACAAACTTGTCCAACTTCTAAGCCAGTAGAGCTTGATCAAGCCATGTGAGTTCAAGAAAGAAGATTGTGGAAACGCTTTGCTTTCTTATCAGTTGGATGTCTGACATAAGCCTTATCTACGCAACTGCTCACGAGCAATGATATTTCTATAAAAGGATGGGATGCACTGCCTTCACTATGTTCAAATGAGCTTTTTATTCTGCATGTAAAAGTCTTTTTGAGTGTCAGCTGTAGATACCAATGTGTATTTGAAATGGAAAGTGGATCAAATGTTGCGCAGAGCTGCAGCTGTATCAGCTTCCTTGTCTTCTAAAAAGGAACTTGGTTTTGTGTTCTTAAATGTCTTAAGAATAAATAAAGGTAAAAAAGCAAAATATTAAGAACCTGGATCTCAATAATGAATGTGGGTTTAGGTTTAGTTTTAGTGGGTTAGATACAGGGATGGTGGAATTCACTGCAGTGTTTTCAAAAGCTAATGGCAGCACTCTAAATTTGCACAGCAAAATGTCAGATTATAAAACACTCTTGCATGCAATCAAATGAAACTGCAAAAAGTGTCTGTGATTTTGATGTAAATCTGTCAAGTAGTTCATCTAGTTTAGAGGAATCTGATTTCTGCAAATTTTACTGCACTTAACATTAACTGCAATGTAACCATAACACAACTTTAACCCTGTTCAGCACCTGGTGATTTTAGGTTTCCAGACACTTTGGGCCATTTTCCCTACGAGACTCAACAAAAAAGAACATTTGCCCACTCTAAATTCAATGTTATCACATCATTCCTGTGACTGCTTGTCAAAGGCAATGGATGATTCAAAGGCTGTAATGTAAGAGCTACATTTTCTTTTTGAGTAGGGCAATCCCACACTTAGGTGACAGTTCAAAATTCAAATATATATATTAATAAATGCTGCAAATTATTTTTGGGCATGGTGTGCTGTACTAATTATTTTTATTACAAGAATTTCAGTCATCAGTGAATTAGCTCCTGGGCCACCGCTATGGAGTGAATAATCTCATGTGCCTGAACATCTCGGAGTTTGGGATTTAAGAGAGAAACCAACATCTGACTTATGCTTCACACCATGCAGTCTCCTCTACTCCTCTGCTTCCCTCTTGATTTTGCACCCCAGAAGTCAGATAGCTCATTTCAGTCACAACCCCATCCCACTGCTCCACAGTAAAATAACAAGAGATAACAAGAGTATCCTCCTCATGTGTTTTCATGCTGCTGCTACTACAAAATCTATTTCTGATGCTGCACTGGAAGTTGCATGTCTGACAGCAATGGTCCTAAGCAAATGTCTCAGTCCCTGCAGGAGAAATGAATGGGATCACTGACTTAGGAAAGGGCTCCAAAAACTGGGGACCATGGCTACATCTGCTGTATCTTCATAGTCTCTGTAACAAGCCCAGTCCTCTTGAGAATTTTGTTTAGACCTACAATGAATATAAAGCCATTTTTTTTCCTGAAGCAGCCACAAACTAAAACTAAGCCATCAGAGTAATTATGGAATAGTTTCCCCACAACATGCCATCAGGACAGGTTTTACTTCAGTATTACGTTGGTCATGCATCTTTGCTTCTGGCTGGAAGAGTGGCTCATGAAGAGCCTCTGCAAAGGTTCATTTAACACAACACAAAAGCAGTTAGAAATCAGGACACTGAGCCAAGAACACCTCTCCATCAGGTTGGCTCAGCAACGTGAACTGATCAGCCTAATTAGACAGACATGATGATGAGCTACTGTCCTCTCTAGAAATCCCCAAGCGTGTATAGAGCTGGCAACAGTGATCAGCCTTTTATCAGACACAGCTTTGCAAGAAGCATCAGCATCTGCATCAGCACTGCAGGTACCACTGAAAGTCACCCAGGTGCAGAGCCTTCTGTATCTGTTCTTGTGTGGTACCGGGGAGTTTTTAGATTGTTGTGAAACTGTGTTCCAGTAGCAAGGCTTACTAAGAAAGGAGAAAGAGAAGAATTAAGGATGGATGTAAGTTCTAGTGGAATGAATTTAAAACTGTCAAAAATGTGAGATGCAGGGAAAATAGAGCTTCTATTATATTCCTGCAGTTTTATGAAACTTTTTCTGCTGTAACACAAAAAGAATTAAACAAAAATCATTTTAAAAAAAAATATGAGACAATTTCTTTTCAAGCTGTCATATCTGCATACTTTTTTTTAATAATTATAGCTTCTAGTCCTTCTGACTGCAGTTTAGAAAGCATTAATTGGAACACTATAGAGAGCTGAAGTGTCTGCAGTCACTATATGAAACAATTGCTTGGATGGATAGGAATTACTTCATCCACCTTAGCATATATTAATCCTGAAGACTGATAATAACAATACCATTACAAATTCACTACTATTCATTTCATTTGAAATATACAGCTCAAGCACATATCTAAAAAATCCATATTCTTTCTAAGCAATAAAGCCCCCCTAAACTATATTTTGTGTAATCAAGTATGAACAAATATTCTCCATCCAGCCATTTGGTTTGCTGGAGTTTGTTTGACAGAAATGTTTTCTTCTGGCAAATGTTTTCTTCCCACACCTCAAAAAGGGTTTGTTTCAAGTGAAATATGAATGTTTAATAAATCTAAAACATTTTCATGAAGCTAAAATTGACAGAATCTGAATTAGGAGGAGTTCCTTTCATATTCAGGTTTGACAATTAATATTGTGTATTCCTTGTAACCCTAACTAACATTTAAGCATAGCATCAAATGGTCTTTAAGGTCCTTCTGGGTCTGGTTAAGCTAGTTACAAGCTACACTATATTAAAAAAAAATCAGAAAAAAGAAATGTCAGAAAGCTTTTTTACCAATTTATTCCATTTTTCCTTTTTCTTTTCTTTCTCTCAGTGAAAAAAGGAACAAAAGTAAAAGAGTTTGCTTCCTCCCAGTGTAATTTTTTTAACAGTTCCATGAGATTGTTGTTTTTTGGGGGTTTTCCCCCCCTCACTTACACATTCTTTCAGATGCAGATCTGGAAAGCAGCCCCCTGTTTCTAAATTTGTGTCACAGGCACAATGAAAACAGTGGAATTCCATAGGCCCCCCACTGATTCCAATTAAAATGAGGGCCAGAAAGCAATTACTCTGTGAAAGTATATATATCTGCAACCCTCGGGGAGGAGTGGTATTAATAAGGAGTTTTAATGCTGTTGCCTAATTAACAGGAGTAGAGGTAAAGTTAGCAGTTTTGCTTGTCACAGACATTCAAAGCAAGACAAAAGGGAGTGAGAAATAGTACTTTAAAGGTAAGGGAAATTTCACTTTCAAGCTCATGGCAATTATGCTGCCATCCGATGACTGCGAAACAGATGGAAGGAAAAAGAGTGAGCCTGAAATACGCCACAGCCTGAGAGACTGTCACAGATTTTGGTAAGCTGTGCCTTCAAGAAAAATCAAACTCATACCCATTGGTCCTAAGAAAGGAGCCATCTTCATTTACATATTTCTTTTCTCACGGCCATCCCAGTAAACCCTTCCCTCCTCCTCATGTTACACATTTGGGCAAATGCCAGCCCAAAACGTGTGTCTCCAGGCTCTGGACGGTCTCCAGATTTGCTGACACTTGTTCCTTCATCACTAGGTAGCAAGAAGTTCAGGGGCTGAAACATTTCTGTTAATGTTGTTTGGATCATAGAACCATAGAATTGGCTGGGTTGGAAGGGACCTCAGAGATCATCAAGTCCAACCCTTGATCCACTACCGCTGCAGTTACTAAGATAATTCTATCAGTGATTCTATCACTGAGAATTGATTTAAAAGGGCTCATCATGCTCCTCTTGATAATCAAGTCTCCTGCCTTACTCTCAAAGACTAAACTTGCCTGGTGGCCTGCCAGGCAAATGGGCTCCAGCCTCCAGCTCTTCCTCTCTCTGACACATGTATAGAAAGCCAGATCCTCACCTCTTCTCAAAGAAGTCACAGAAAGGCTCCAGACCAAGTATTCAGTCAAATCCACCTGTAATGCAGAGTTTGCTAGGAAACTTTTCGTAAGGGTGCTGCATTGCATGACTTAAACTCTCCTTTCCAGCTTGACAGGAGTAGGTCGGCTCCAATTTCCACAGGCATCATGTTCAATCTGAGTGCAAGATGAACTTGAGATGGGCATTAATACAATTATCCTCACTAGGATGGTCAGGAAATGCCACTCTCATGGCAAGGAATGTGAAACTATGTTATGCCTGTTGTTCATCAGGGCCTTTGTTTTAAATGCTATTAGTCTGGCAGCATGTCCAGAGGCAAAGAATACCCTACAGCTACTTTGGATCACTGCTGAAACTATTCAATCATCACTTCCTGCATCATTCCAGGTTTCCAGCCACATAGCAACTATCCTTACTCTGGACAGATTATTAGAATTTATGGCCCTAGGTAGTATACCTGCTGTGTAGACAGATGCAACAGGTTTATGTTGGGCAAACAAAATAAGCTCTTCCCATGTGCTAACCTCAAGGAATTGAAATCTCCATAAAACAAAAAAATGTCAATGTATACTGCTTATTAACAAAAGAAACTCTTCCCACGTGCTAATTATTTACCTTGCTACTGGAAAATATACCACAGCAATATCAACATAGAGCAGCCAGCACATAACATTTACACTGAACTTTGAGTGATTTGAAGTACTGCTGTAACTTTTAAGAGTGGGAATCATAGAAATTACTGCTACTCTCCTCTATTTAGTATATGACCAGAATAAGCTAAATTGCTCTCAAACACTCCTTATACACAGTCAGGAGTGTTAAAGGTGGCAAAAATAAGTATTTATACATACATCTTTGTCCTTTGCTGCACAATTGAAACAAACAATTGTTTTCATATGCCAGGCAGAAAGAATGTATGTGTACATTATGGTAAAACAGTACAAGTCTTTCTCTCCAGAGCTAACTAGTAATGACATTTTTAAAGATCACCTAGAAAGATACATGCTCAGGTGCTATATATGCCTCTATATTGCCATCTAAAAAGAGAAAAACAACTTCAGCCACCCTTCTGACATCTCTCAGTTGCAGACCCATCCTCTCTTCAAGCAGCCATTTGAGGGGGTCAGCCAACAAGTGCAATCCTTGTATTTCTGGTAATTCAGAAACTATTACTTCACTCTTATTCTCATGAGGGGGAAACAGGATGCTTAACGAAGTCTGGAGAAGTGGCAGGGCTATCTTGCCTTCCCACTGCCCACAAAATAGATCTGCACACAGGATGAGGAGAGCACTTCTAATAGAGAAAAAAGTTGCATTCATTTCCCAGCCTCTTAAGTAGAGCTGCACAAACATGCCAGGATTCCTGCTGCTGTGGAAAGCCCTCATATAAATTTCAGCCAGAGCTCAGAATGTTTTACCTATGCTGCCCTGCTGGGAACTCTGGACAAAATTCCTATAGTAATAGTTTTGACTGAAAACAAATAGAGGAAAGAAAGAAGGCAGCAGAATCAAAAAATAATAATTAAAAAAATATTTTAAATTGTCTTGAAATCGGAAAGATAGTGAATATACAGAATGCAAGTATATTAAATGATGAAGGTGTTTCTCCTAGGATAAAGTCCCTGTGAGTGTGAGTTTTGCTGGCATGACCTCTTGTCATTCATAATATTTTGTTCAGGAGGAGATAAAGCATTTAGCTGTTCCCCTGGGATTTCAACACAGGCAGATTTCCTCTTGGAGCAATAAGTCTGAGGGGAATACCCAAAATCCAAAGGTCTGGACAGCCCTTCTACATGCATCAACTAATGCACATCACACATGCACAGAGTTTCGACACTGGGTGGGACAAACTTTCCCTAGGACAATTATATATAACTTTAATGTCCATTTAAGAGACTGAGTTGCAGTCCCAGATTAAAAAAGAGATGCATTTGTTGTATAATCAACTTTGTATGAATAGTATGGTGATATATCCAGCATCTATTGGGTTCAGTCTGAGTGACTTTATATGTTTATATATCTGGATGACACCTGGGGAGCTGTGGGCCAATACATGGCACTAATCCACCATGACAGACTAAAGCACAACAGTGCTAAATAGTTGGTGCCTTTTTATGTTACACAATGAAGTGTGGAAGATTTCATGATAAAATAGCAATGCTACATCTACTCAGCATGTGTCTGCACCACACGATTCCTTTAGTTCTAGTCTACCTGGCTTATTTTAGCTTGAGGCAACTGTTTCACTACAGCTATGACTCCATTTTGAAATACTTGCCTGCTGTGCTGTTCTTGCTGCTTGGTAATTCTCTCTTGAGTAGCAAGCAACTTAGAGCATTTCTGTGAGGATGTTTCTATAGAAAGTTTCCTGAAACACAGATGTAAATGCCAGCTATAAGAACAGAAGACCAGGATACTGATTGTGCCAGACTACAAAGAAACAGAAAAAAGTCTGTAGCAGGGCATGTCAGAAGAAATGCTTTTTGTTAAGGAGAAAGGGGGAAACGGAAATGAGTGATTTCAAAATTCTCTCTCTAAATTATTAAGAAGCACTTAAATTATTAAATAGCACTTGTTTGTGGTCTTATAGTCTTCTGATTCAATTTTTTACACTTCCTCCCCATTTCTGCTTTCCACAGTCCTCAGTCCTTCGCAGCTACATACAGGATATTTTAGTAATTTGATGGAGACTATTTCTTAATGCTATGACTTTATGGAAACAATAAATTTCCTCAACACAAAACTGAAACCTTTCTCTTCTCTAAGTGGAGTTGAAGAGTCACTCTTAGTTTTTATTTTAGGATTGGCATCATACCCATGTAATGATGTACGAGCAGTAAATGAGTCTATAAAGGAAATTAGAGTTCAAGGGCACTCTCAGGAATTTCTCCACAATGAGATTAGGCTATGGTCTACCATGCTTAGGAAGAAGAGAGTAGTCATATCCAGCTAGCATCAACACTTGCACAACTTTTCCTTAACCTTGTAGCCCACTGCTAGCACTCTTCTGGACTATGATCCCAAGTGCAAATATTTTGCTACCCAACAGCATTGTTATCAACAGGCAATGACTCCTTTGTGAAGATAGTAGCTTTATACTAGAGTAACAAGGCCTGAAAAAAAAACAAAAAAGCTTATATGCTGACTGTGTCTTTAATTATTTGCAAGTAAAAGACATCACAAGCCACTGTAACCTCAAGGAATTGAAATCCCCATAAAACAAAAAAAGTAAGCCAGATACACTGCCCTCCAACTAGACTAGAAGTGAAAATGCATTGACCGGAGCATTTTTTTGGACTGCAAAACAAGTTTAAATCAAATTCTGAAAAATGAAATACAAAACACTTGGCAGCAAAAGCATATAAACTTTGTGTGCTACCAGAATACACAGGACTCTTGCAAGTCTCTTCTAGTGATAGGAAGAACTGAGTTTTCACTAAGTATATTGGACAATAAATCCAAGAGTATCTGCAGTACCATTTCCAAGAATTAGTGTCTGTAAATATAGAAGGATTTTTCAAATTTTTGCTTTCCTTATCAAGACAAACAACCAATTTTTTTTTTGTTTGTGTGCTTGTTTTGAAAACTAGAGAACTCTAAAAAACTTCCTGCAGTAACATTTGTGGTGGCATCTTAAGCATCTACACAACTCAGCTTCATGAGCTCTTTTGAAAATCTGTCCTCTCAGTCTGATGTTTAAATGTTTACTGTCAGTAAAATAATTTTGCAAAATCTGGTCCAAAAAGTGAGGAATACACTGATTATAGCTCTTTGCCAGAATTAAAACTGGTACCTATCTGAAGCCAATACCACCTTTCTGGCTTGGGGTCTGATGATGAGGATGAGAAGAGAGAGGCAAGGCTGAGGTGGTACCAGCAGTGGCTGTGCAAAGAAGCTGAACAGAACCAAGAGGATATCAAGGGTATCAAGGGCAATGCCACCCTGGGATCACAAACTGAAGTTTTGATCCCCAGGCAAACCTGGGCTCTGTGCAAAGGCAGCCTCAGTAGAAAAGAAAACCTTCAGAAGTATGCAAATTGCCTTTGAATGTGAGGAGCTCTTTAGGGTGGTTCATCACCCACAGACAGTATCTGGAAAGCAAGTTGAGGTGCCTTGTGTGGAGGGGACACATTTCTACCCTGGTGAGGGCTGTGGGAAATGTGCCTGCAAAAGACATGACCCTAGCAGAAAGCCTGGTGTTGCCATAGCCCTGCAGGTTGCCCAAGAAAGCAAAGGGTAGTAAAACCCAAGGTTTCTCAAGGGGTGCTGTCAGCACAGTGCTCCAAGGATGCATAGTCCCAGGAGGGAGGAGTGGAGGCCTCTCTGAGCAAGCATCAGCCTTGCTCTTCAACCTGACTCTTACTGTCAGTGCAACAGGGGCAAGGTGCACTTAAAATACTCCCCGTGGCCTCTCAGCATGTAAGGTGATGTGCTTGCATGACAGTTCCCAGAACTTCACAGCAGGCACTCAGTTGATGCATTTGGTCTTGAGCTTGCTGCTGGGCATGCCTCTACAGGACTCTGTAGATTCAGCCATTACCAGAAAACGTCAAAAAGCTTTTCACTTCTACAGGCTCACAGCCAGAAGCATAAACAGCAAGGTCCCAGATCATCTCCTCTAGTGTTTTTGTATTACTTTTTTCTAGCATGAATGCATGTTGAGTTTTTTATCTTTTTTTTTTTTTTTTTTTTTTTTTTTTTTAATATATATTTTTAGAGCTGATATCTAACGAGACAGCCATGGAAATCGTACTACAAATTCCTCTTATAATTTTATTTTTCTTACTCTTTATTAAGGTAACCAAATGGTGTATTTATCAGGACAAAAACACACACAAAAAAAGATTAAAGAAATAGGCTTGTCATTACAGCAATTTTTGTATCACTTCAGAATCAAGAACACTCTTCTAAAATGGCATTTCTTTTCATGAAGAATGTGATAAAACACATAGAAGAATTAATTTGAACTCCTGGCCAAAAGAATAAATTCTATCAATTTATATTCTTCCCTACAGTTAATTCATTTCAGAGAGGTGGAGGGGAGGAGGTTATTTTTGCTTAAATGAAGCAGCTTCATCAAAGGTTTGCAGAATCTCAAAGGATATGAACCTCAGAAATCAGTTATAGCAGGACGAGGCTGTTTGAATACTTTCTCTGAAGGTCTTGTAACTTTTCTCTTTTTTTTTTTTTGGTCAACTTTGACAAGTTCTCTGTGCCTAGTAAAATAGGTCATTTAATGAGTTTCTTAAACTCATCCTTCTAGTGCTGAACATAAAAGCAAGACAGTCAGCTTTCCTTCTGTTATTTTACAAGTTCTGTAAGAAGGCAGAAGCCCATAGCTGTAGGAAAAATTAATGAAAATCTCAAAACTTTTAAACTATTTTTCAGCATAGCACTTGAAAAGACAGAACTACAGAAATAACTTACTTTTTGGGGTTACTGACTGAAACCATTAACCACACAGCAAACCCAAAACCTAATTTGGATATGGTACTCTGAACTGTATGTAATATTTACTCCTCCAACTTCTCATTAAATTTAAAAAAAATTAAAATAAATCCCTTTTTAGAATTTAAAGCTGCACTTTTTTGTTGGTTTGGTTCTCTCTTTCCAAAATTTTAATTTTGTTTACCATAATCTAAAATGATTCAAAAAGAGAAAATGTTTTCACTTTGAAAATGTTGCATAAGATATGAAAAGGACAGTTATAGTAAGGTCCTCAATTTTCCCAAAGGAAATTCTCTTCTGAACATCGTTTAGGGAGATTGTTTAGGTCATGCAGAAATTGATTTTTCAGCCAGTAAACAATGAGTCTCAAAACTTCTGGCTAAATCTAAAATTACATCTAATTTCACCAAAATCAGTTCAGCTACCTAACCTCATTTCATAGGTTATTTTCCAGATTTCTTAACGTTTACTTAAAGCCTACCATCAGATACATCATTCAATCAAACAGTAATTGCACACGCAACCAAATCACACATATTTCAGTAACTACACATTTACATGAAATGTATTAAAAGCTTTAGTCCTTCTGATTACCCATTCCCAAGTGTTTACCAGCACTCACTACCTGGCATTAACACACTGGACACTCAGGTCATCAAAATGGAATATCATACCCTATGTGAAAAATGTTTAATCATGGAAGAAGAAACACATTTCCACAAACATTGATGTTTCACCATATTATTAATTTCTCCACACACAGAAGCACATATTTATAATGTATGCTTACAGACAAGTTTCTACACTTAACATTCTGTGAACTTTAAAAAACATGGAGGTGCCATCTAGGGGCACATCTGGCATGCATTTTAAGTACATCTACAGAATACCAGGGCAGAAAAAACCCCCAAATAAATTGAATCCTACAGAATTACAGTCCTGGAAAAGACCTCAAAACAACCTGTATGTAACAAGGTACAAATATGCAGCTGGTCAATAAAAGTGTTTTTAACAGGGTAGATAGTACCACTATGGCTGGATGGAGATAAAAAAGCCTTAGGAATATAAAATTCACAACTGATGCATAAGCATATTTTTGGTCATCTAAAGAAGAGGTGATAAAAAAGGATTATAAACCCCTCTATATCCTGGCTCTGTGCTCTATGGCAAGTACATCATAATATGTCTGTCCCTGTCTTTACCTGCAATTCACTGGTGAAGCTGAAGAATAATAGTATGTAGCAGGAATTCAAATCATCTGCCATGACATTGGGACCTATTGAACTTTTTTGGCATAATTCGTTAGCCATTTCTGTATCCAAGAAAGTCGTTTTATTGTATTTGTCCATTTGAAGATGTCAACAATCTAATTTGAAGTCCCACTACTAGGCAGCAGCTGTGGTTACCAACTCATGGAGCTAGTGCAAAAGAATCTTCTTTTGGAGAGGCAATTTCTTATTTGCCTTAGTTAGAGCAAACTACATGTTGCAGCTACACCATGGAACGTTAGGAGGTGATGTGAAATTACACCATGCCTGAACTACACATGCAAGTCACAGCCATCGGTGTTACCACTGGATGCATCTGCTAGGAATTAGAATCTGAATGTTTCCCAGGAAATGTGAGTGTCCCATCCCTGCTCTGCTGAAAAATGGGTGGAAGAGGAGACTGAAGATATGCATCTTCCAAGAGCAGCTTTGCAATTCAGCAAACAGCTTATGCAGCTTGACAAGAAGCCGCTCAGAGGCAGCTGCTGTTCTCACTCTCCATCTTGGGTTTGGAGTATTTCACCAAATTAGTATTCTGGTTTGACCAGCCTTTACAACATTTAAGTAGTAAATTTAACTATGGATGATTTGGGCTACAGTTTGCCCCTGGTAGCACATCTCTGTGATTCGGAGTCTGAAATGATTCATTTGAAAACTCAAGGACATCCACAAAGGATTATTTTTGGAAATGGCCAAAACAACCGACCATTGCAATGGCATCCTGAGGACTCACTCACACAAAGGCAGAGGAGACGACTGCCTGAGAGATCATAAGCTGCAGAACAGCCCTGCTGTAAACCAGTGTGAGGAATTGTTCCTGTGTGTAAGTCCATTTGGCTGATAACAAAAAAGCAGAAAAGAGAGTAAGCAAAGCAGCTCAGTGACTCATTAGGGCCATCAAATAATTTTCTTCACCATCTTTACATTTCCCCTCTAATTTTTCATCATTATTGCTGTATTCAGCGGCCAAAGTAAAAAAAAAAAATAAAAAAAAAAATCAATCACAAGACTAGAGAACTGACACAGCTTTCTGGTTTGGAAGGATTTTTAAATTTGTTTCCCTTTAGGTAAATAATTCTAACTGTTCCCTAGCTAGCAACTCACACCATGTCCACTAGCAATTCATGCCACCGAATTTAGAAAAAAACCCTGGCAGTAGGAAAGGAAAAAACTTTTATTTCAAAGGCATATGATTCAGCAGCCCTCCCTGAGTGCAATGGGGTCTGCTCAACCACAGGCAGGCAAATTCTGTGTTTAATGGGAGGAACATGAGCTTCTTGCCTGATTCTTCCCAGTATGAGCAAACAAACGGGGACAGTAATAAGTGTGGGAGCTGTCCTCGTTTCTCTTGTTGATAGAAGAGAAATGGCTGTTGGCAGTGCAAAAGGGAAGGCTACTAGACTGTGAAGTAACCACCCTCCCCCTTGATTGAAAGGGAGTTTCTCACACTCATCACTTCAGTTTGGGTTTTTTTTTGCCATCTGCATAGTTTTCCCTGGGTAAGAAGTTGTGCAAGGTTACAGCACATCTACCTTCCTTACTGGCAGCCGTGGAATATTTGCAATCAAAAGGCCCATGCCTCCCCACAAAACTCTCTTAAGCAAACCTATCCAACCTTTGCTGCAACATTCAGTGTGAAACTCGTAATGTCCAAGGAAATGATAGAGAGCATAAAAGAAAAAAGCTTCACACAGACTAATTCTTGCTCTGAAGAGGAGAAGGAAAAGAATAAGATTGAATTTGCTCTGTGCTTTCTGGTGTCAGCAAATGCGTCTCAAGGAGAAAAGTAATAGAAAAAGTCTCAAAAGCTGTGGAATACAATCTGGCTCTCTGCATAAAGACAATTTTCCAAAATTGTCTTGCTCCAGCACAGTGCTGTTTATTTACATTCACTTTTTGCAACCAATACTTTGAATCCTGAGGCCTCAAAAAAGTTGCATAATCTCATCATATCTTATATACATATCTATCTTCTATGTAGGAAAGTCCCACAAGACAAGCTATATCTTTCTACCTAAGTTAGAAGCTTTTATCAGTGATATGAAGACTTTCTGAAAAATTCTGGATCCTTCTTTCTGGCATGGGTCAGGACTCTTTCAACAGTAGATAAACAGTAATTTTACACTCATAGTTATTCTAGTTCTCTCACACTGGATTTAGGAATTTGTGACTGTTATGCAGTCTGTCTACCCCTGTATTTAGATTCATAACACTAACATCCTTCGCTCAGAAAATATCACATGCTTTCACACTCAGATCTGACTTTTCATCCTCTGAGGATTTCACAACTCTGCAACAGTACAAACAAGATGGAAACACCCAGTTTCCCCCTCTGTTTAGTAACGGGACAATGCCACAGTCTGAGCTCTCTTTTTTCCTAAGAATTATGGCTTGCATTATGCAACTCAGCCACTTTGCCCCTGATCCCACTGGAAACTTTGAACTGAAGAACAGTTTTTATATTTAAACCTGATCTGAATTATTTTTGAGATAGTACAAGGACGCTCCTTCTACTCCATTATCTCTCTCCACCACTGATCAGTAGGTTGATATAAATAAAGGATATATATATATATTATGGACTAGCCTATCTATCCTTTGCAAATGTCTTTCTAATGCGCTAGACTTCAGACCCTTCATGACATTGAATTTTACCTGATGCAATTGAGCTTTCTTTTTATCAGCCTAGATGGAATACTGACAGTAAGCAATATGGTTTTGCTGTGATGAGATTGCATTTTCATCATGAAAAAGAAAGCAGTCTGACTCGCTACTAATTGTTTCCTGGGGTGCACACACATTTGCTGGAAGCTTGGATCAAAATCAAATAGAACATCAGATAGGGTTAAATGAGAGTACAGATAATTAGCTACAACATTGATTTTCCTGCTTTTAAGTGCCAGTTGGTTTGGTGATTGTGTATTTTTCATTAGTCTGGATGCTCAACACATGAAAAGGCTCAGAATACATTATCAGAAAACAGGAAACAAAGGTAATCAGAAGAAGTGAAAGCCAGAGACTCTCAGCTACAATCTACCCAGAGACATATTGTGCCTGGAAGAGAAACTTACCTTACAATAAAACTAAAAGACAGAGATAATAAAGCACAAAAGATATTTAACCTGAAAGATACTAAGTTAAATCAGGTATAGGATAATATCCAAAACATGGATTACAAAAGCTATGCATAAAAAGAGAAACATGGTGCACTGCGTGAGGGATTCTTCTTAACCAAATGAGAAGGTTATTTACGGATGACTCCAATGCATAAATTAAGTACGTAACCTATTTTTACACACATAAAGCTAGAGAAGTTCCTGCAGGGAAATGAGCATAAGCCTTCTGCTCATCATGTACTTTGATACAGGTGATTCTTCCACGTCAAACACTCAATGGGAATGGGACATGTCAGCCCCTCAAGTCAGCACGCATGTAAAGAGTCTTCTATGAGTTACAAGAGGTATAAGTAGAGCTCAGTGAATATTCTCACATTGTAAATCTTAATGCCCAAAAGTGTCAATATTCTAATTTCCTGTTTATGGGTCCATAGACTAAAATTACTGTTTTAAAAGGCTGGACAGTAGAAGTGAGATACTAGAAGAGGAAGAGGTTTCTGAGAAAATTGGAATTAGCACATAAAAAGTTACAACATTGCAACCTTGTCTTTAAAAGAATGACATTCAAACACAATTTTCCATCACTTCCCAGAGGGTTTTGTTCCCAGTTGCTGTCTTTTAAATCCAAAAGTGTAGCAACCCCTCTGTATATCTGGAAAACAACCATATCCAGAAGGATATATTCACATTTTCATTTTTGACAGTGGGAAGAGCTGCGGTTTTATTTGGTGTGCTTGCCAAGAATGTTCAGATTTACTGTTATTATATTAAAAAAGAAAAACAACTCTGCACCTGAGAAATCATTAAAAATGTATTTTATCAATTGTTAAGCAGGCCTTAGGCGTTAGCAGCAAAGAAAATCACAAAGAAATGCATTTAGGTTGACAATCCTGGCCCCATGAACATAGCAGTAGGGAAACAGAGGACAACTTTGAAAAGAGTGAGCCACACTCATGCAGTATTGAACTTGGTGTTTGATATGGAATACAAACACACACATACTAGAACTAAAATAAAAGCAACAAAATGCAAATTGGTAACAGTCTTGTCAATACCTGACCTAACACGACCTGATTTCCAGTAGATCTGAGTCTGAAGTGTGAGAATCTGCATAGCTGTGTCCAACACAGATCAAGGTCATTGCCTCATCACAAGGTTTGGCCTCCCACTCACACCCAGCTTGTTGTCACAGAGAAGTTCCATGCTTCTGGCAAGTTTGGTTCAGATTTACTAATGGTATCAAAGTTACTAGTAATAAGCAAAGGGGAAGAGCTTGGTAGCTAGATTTTGTGATCATCAACAACTTGTTATAGGAAAGGCAGCAAAACCCTCTGAAAAAAATGTCTCCGACACCTTTTAATGGGGAGAGAATTAATTTTAGCATTAACGAATGTATGTCTGTCTGTTCTCTGGACCAAAGTGACAGGGGAGAAGAGTCTGTTACAGTTCTGGAAAAGTTGAAATAGTAGTATCACAGGCCATCAGAGATCTTCATACAATTCCTGCTCATTTATCCAATATGGAAACTCACACTATCATAAATTTTGCAAAAAGAGATCTTAGAAGCAGTTCTGCCAAGTTTCTCTACTGCAGTTCCTCTCTGTTTAGTAAGTGACAATATCTGCAAAGCATTAATTGGAAAAACAGGGCAGATACTGAAGGATTAAGCAAATGCAAAATGAAGAAAGTATCCTTTTGTCTTCAGAGAAAAATTAGGTAGAGGGTATCTCAGAAAGCAACAGCAGCCCAGCTAAATGTTTTGCAAGTATGTGTAAGAACTCATCAATTTCAATTAAACTGCTTCTTCAAAACGTACTTTGACTGACCAGAAGAAGCCAGACATAAGAACTGTTTTTCTAGAATACTGCAAATAGTAGTGAGGAAAAAAAATCCTAACATTTAAAAATATTTTAATGTCTGTGTCTTCATCTCCTTCTAGGTGCTAATATGACAAAGCAGAAGAATTCAAACCCCAGGTGTGCAGACATACATCAGTATTATTGAAGCATTCCTAACTTCCTACAAAATTATTTGGTAAAATCTCAATTAAAATGCAGATCATTGAACTCTAATTATATAAATTTCTTTCCATATTTTCCCTGTGCTTTCATGCTGTAAATAAATATTTATAAAACATACTGTGGCTGTAATTAAAAAGATCATAGTGTTGGTAGAGAGAAGCTGAATGGATTCTTTCTCTCAGTCTTAATTTAAGACACTAAGCTGATCATTTTTGCAAGCTTTTGAACATATCTGAAAGTGCTAGAAAATAAAAGAAAGGCTCTTCATTATCCCTGAGCCTGGAATGGTGTAAATGCCAAAGATTTTATTAGGTTTGCTAACCAACAGTATTAGTTTTATTTACCATCAATATTTCCAGTCAAAGGCTTTAAATGAAGTTAGTCCCAATCCATTTGTGCACTTTGACTTCGGTACAGAGCTCAATTTTGACTCTTTTAGAACTGTCAAAAATTCAGGAACTTATTTGTTGCTTAAGAGATTGAAGGGTTGCATAAAGAAACCACCTTATTTTTGTGCTCTAGGTATGGAGCTTCTAAAATGAAATCTGACCTTGGTGAAAAAGAGGAGATATTTTCAATTCAAAATGGTCATCCCTTCTTTACAGTGCAAACAGCAAAAAGGATCAGCTGGACCCATGCTTCAATGGAGCTGGGCCAAACCCATATTTTTCCCACAGAAAGAAAGTGAAAAGAATAGCCAGGGGTTTTTTCCATGTTGTGTTACAGTTTTGAAACACAGTAAAATTGCACTCAATAACTGTATTGGCTGCTTGAACACAATAAGATAGACTAAACTTCTCATTGGCTTCACAGAGTCAATGTCTCATCCCAAAGGCTTCCTTGACCTTGATATCTGGAAGAGATATGTTACAAGAAACTGAATAATAAAAAAATCCATGGAAGAACACCACCTGTGATAAAAATGCACAATTAAAATACACACATGGATAGTGTTTTTAGCCTTGAGCAATTGTGTTGCATATTATGAAGGCTGCCTTAAAATTCTCACTGCACATCAACACCAGTTGAAAATGACAAGGGCATTATAAGGTATACAGAGAAGCAGTTAGGAAATCAAAAGGTCAGCTTGAGCTAAATTTGGTCAGAGATGTCAAAAACTTCAAGAAAAGGCTCAGCTATATTAACAAGCTGAAATGGAGGAATAATATTGGCCTGCTATTAAATAGGAGATGTGAACTAGTCACCAGTAATACTGATAAGGCAGAGGTTCTAAAACACCTTCTTCACCTCTGTCTTTTCCCATGCTGTCAGGTCCCAGGCTATAGGAACAAAAGTCCAGGTTGATACAGACACTGACCCACTGTCAGTGAAGGAGGAGTATATCAGGTTTATCAGTATGTCAGGTATATTGGTTTATAATATTGGTATTTTACAGGACCTTGACCCATACATATCAATGAATCCAGATATCATCCACCCCAGGGTGTTGAGAGAGCTGGCTGACATCATTGCAAAGTCACTCTCCATAATCTTTGAGAAGTCATGGAGTTCAGGAGACATCCCTGAGGACTGGAGGAAGGCTAATGTCGTCCCCATCTTTAAGAAAGGTTCAAAGGAGGAGCCAGGTAATTGTTAGACCCATTACCCTCACTTCAGTCCCTGGTAAAGTCATGAAGCAAATCCTCCTGGGAACTATCACAGGTCGATTGAAACACATGATTGGGAAAAGCCAACATGGATTTATCAGGGGCAAATTGTGCTTGACAAACGTCATTGCTTTCTACAACATATGAGGAGAGGCTGAGAAGACAGGGTTTGTTCAGCCTCAAGAAGAAAAGGCCTAGGGGAGACCTTATTATGATGTTCCAATACTTAAAAGGTAGCTAAAAAGAAGATGGAGACTCCCTATTTACAAGGAGTCACATAGATAAGGTAAGGGGCAATGGGCACAAGTTTCTTCTGGGAAGATTCCAATTGGACACAAGAGGTAAGTTTTTTACCATGAGGACAGTGAAACATTGGAATGGTCTCCCAGGGAAAGTGGTAGATTCCCCCACTTTGGACAGTTTTAAGTCTCAGCTTGACAGGGTGCTGAGACATCTCATATAAACTATAGTATTACCTAGAAGGGTTGGAACCAGATGATCCTTGAGGTCCCTTCCAACCTGACATTGTGGTTCTATGACCCACATGTAGCATTGTCAGGATTCTGAATGAAGGGTTTGCTTTGGTTTTCTGTAGGAGACAGCTGAGGCAAGAAATCTGAAGGTAAACTGTTGCTTCACAGAGCCAAGCTCCACCTGGTAGCATTTTAACTCCAGTTTAAAGGCCATTTTCTGTTTCCAACCCCTTTGGTGTGCTCTTTTTTTTTTTTTTTTATGTGAAAAGGGAGCTGGTCATGTGGGTGACAGCCAGACTGTAGAGCACCAGGCCCTCACTGATCAAATATTCACACCACAGGCTAACCACTAATCCTTCTCTATTATATTCACCACAAACTCCTGCCCTGATATAGCTGATCTACAGCTGAAGAAATGTAGCACACAAATGAAATGAGAAATTGTTTTAATAATTCCCTTTTTATAGGCTCTTTTAAATACTGAGGTCTCATTTTCAGGAAATGCACTGTTTTGCTTTTTGGTTTTTGAAGCATAATATTAGACTGTAGCCACATGTGAGAAAATAACTGGTCTTTTCTTCTTTGTTCTCATTTTCCTTAACATTACACCAAAAATTTAACGAAACAAAACATTCTGACTGACATATTTGTGGTCTGTTCTTGTTTGCTTGTCGTAAACAATGTTGTAATGAGCTCCTTTTAGTTTATTCCTATTTTAGGGGTATTACAACTTGTAGTGATCTCCTGCACTTCAAATGGAACAGATTTTCTGGATTTGGCAAAGGCTCCACAGATGCTGAAATCTTCATTTAATGTGTCCGTTATATTTCATATTTAGATTACCTAATTAGAACCAGTGGGGAAATTGCTACTGGAAGAACTTGGTAAGTGGTAGGTGTAGATCGTACATGTAGATTTTGAAGGAGGGGAAGAAATTTTTCAGAAAGAAAAAAAAATATTTTACATGAAGAAAATTAACTATTTTGGTTTCTGCCTGTTCAACCCAGAACATTTCAACTCATCCTGCTCTTTCAAAAGCCCTAACCACGTACTTGGTTTGTTAAAGCATTATACTGAAATATCCCTCATATCACAGCATTGACTTGAGAAAATCTTCTCTGATCCAAGAGTCTGATTTCTTTCCCCTATGTGTTGCATTTACCTAGAAGTGTAATTCTCTCAGGATAAGGTTATACATAACCCTTCCATAGGAAAAATAATGCAAGACATTCCAGCACTTGCCTGTTCCTGTTCCCTGATTCCCATGCCATCTGCCAGGAGACAGTGCTCTAACTTGAATTACTGGGCTTATGACAACAGCTGTCCTGGAATCCTGTTTTCAATCTGGTTTACACTGTGGTCCCCAAAATCTGTATCAACACAAGCAGAAAGAGCAGCTGTGAACCAGAGAAACTCTATCTGGCTTTAAGCCCAAATGCAGTGAACTCTCACACCCTGTGTAATGCCCCCTGCAGCCATCCTACTGGCTCCTTAGGTTCACTATAACCAGGGGATGGGGAGTACTATAAAAGATACACCCCATGGCGTGGATGTCCCATCTGGATGAAAATCCAGAAGCTCCTGCATTTCTAAATTTTTTTTTTTCATCTTTCCAAAAGTCCTGCTCATGAGAAAACATACTCTAATAAGTTACTATGAAGTACTGTATAATTTCACATGTATCAGTCTTTGAGAATTTTAATTGGAACTGATGAAACATTTCTAAATTGGATGACTTGATAATTTTTACCTCATAGCTATTCCAAATTTTCCACTTTCACCAAGTGACAAAATATCCTATAGTTTTCTCCAAGATAAAAATCCTTTGGGTTTTTATTTCAATGTCATTAGAACTCATGCATAGAAATATCTTATTAACCTTTGTATAGTGCTTTCAAGTTATATAAACACTCAAGGAGTATAATAAAATAAGCTGCAACTGAAATAATTTAACAAAGCATTTTAATGTATTCAGGGGATGGACTTGGCACTTAAGTTTTGTTTTGTGCAGTTGGAATTTTCAGACCTTTTATGGGGTATAGCAAGTTCGCTAATGTACAAGGAAATTAAAACAAACAAACAAACAAAAAATAGAGAAACAAACAAAAAAACCCCACAAAAAACCACCAGGTTTGACCAAAGAAAGTAAAATATTTTCAACATGCTTGTCACAGCAGAATGTCATTTGACACCTTACCTTACAGCAGCCTTCTAGTACCTGAAGAAGGTTTCCAAGAAAGCTGAGGAGGGATTTTTTGAAAGGGCAGGTAGTGATAGGACAAGGGATAATGGTTTTAAACTGGAAGAGGGTAGATTTAGGTTTGACATTAGGAAGAAATTCTTTAGTACGAGTGTGGTGAGACACTGGAACAGGTTGCCCAGGGAAGTCACGGATACCCCATCCCTGAAAGGGTTTGAGGCCAGGTTGGTGGGACTTTGGGCAACCTGGTCTAGTGGGAGGTGTCCCTGCCCATGCAGAGGAGTTTGGAACAAGATGATCTTTAACATCTTTTCTAACCCAAACCATTCTATGATGCTATGATTAGGTATTATCAGTTTGGAAAACATCACTTAAAGAAGCATGAAACAACATTCTAATCCTACTTTACCTTTCTAAAAAGTTCAGAAAAAATAAACAAATTTTAAAAATTACACTGGTCATGTCAAAGATACAATTTTTGGGTATAAAAAAATTCTAAACCTATTGTTGCCCTTTTCTATTCCAACTGCTACTTGGTGATCAGTGCACATGGATGACCCATACACTCCTGTGCACAGACTTTGAGGATCAACCAGAAAAAAATGAAAGGTAGAAATGGAAAACACTAATCTCAGTGGCTGTGAGTAAATGTCTACGGTTCATAGTATTGCAAGGCATTAACTCTACAATGGAAGAAGAACAAGTTAGGTTTCCTGCTGGGCATGCCAAAAGGGTTATTGTTCTAGTCCTTCCTTTCTTCACTGTATTGGAATAGAGGAGTGAGCTTGACTGTAAATCATCTTTTGCAGGCAGAAGCTGATAGCACTGATGAGGTTTTGACATGATGTGTCCCTAGGCTTCAAAAGAAAATTTCAGAGAGACGACTGCCTATATTGGATTAGAAAAACTAATTACCAAAAGTACAATCTAATTAACACAGGGCATTTAGGAGACAGGATCCCAAAGCTAGAATTTTTAGAGGACTGTAAGTAAAACACTGAATAGAGAGTTTCTACCACATGACATTATAACTCCTCTACACCCTGTGGTAAACCAAAACTGTTTTGCAACAGTACCCTTGAGAAATTCTTTCCCTGAACGTTGTCTTCTATGCTATGCAATTTTATATAACATAATGGCTCTAAAACATGTGTATTAAGCATAATATATAGGTTTCCATTTCTACAGCCTGAGGACCTGTGCCCTTTTATTGAAGGTAATATAAGCCAGATATAAGCATGCATAGAATACAAATAATCTGTACAAATCCAGCCTGAGGATGTAAATAGTGATACTTTGCAATTACTCATTAATAGCCTCCTCAATAATACCTGAATGAATCTTGGAAAGAAATTCAGGAATGAGCAAATTTACATGCTTAATCTGAAATGTTCTGTAACAAGCATGATCATTCAGCTCTTACAAAACCAATTCCCTTCAACAGTCACTTCTATTCTGGTTTTGTTTTGTGACAAGGCATCAGATGACTTGCCCAAAATCTGAAAGAAATTTTCTAGAAAGTGGAGTTTGTGTATGATTTCTAGACTGTGCCTTCAGCCATGGGACTGCCTCTTCTGATGGCCTCAATACAGGAAAGAACAGCATGCAATGCCTGGCATGAAGTTCTGGTCTTTAAGTGACTTACAAAGGTAGCAGAAATGTACATATTTAATGGAAAAAGGTAAAGGACATGGATTCCTGGACTTGCAAGAAATTGTTTAATTAATATCATTGAATAAATTATTGAGAAATATAATTTCTCTTAATGACTAAACCAAGACACAACCCAAACATACCAGCTGTGACTAGTAATTTAAATTGTACATTAGTGTTTTAACTGGAGGAAAAAAGAAAACAAGTGAAGTGAAGCATTCATAAAGCAGTGATTGAACAAGGCATTGTTAGAAGAGTCATTCCAGTACTCCCAAGGTTTGTTGGCTTCATTGCACAGGTCTTTTGGGATTTACTGTGTGTCTGGACTTGGAATATGTAGAGCAGAAAGAGATGAGTGTGGTGGAAAGACTGACCTGTCCCCATCAAATATTTTTAATGCATATTTTGGACAAACAGTTTTAGAAAAGTCTTTAAACTGGCCTATTCAGTGGCAAGGTCAGTCTCCAGCTAAGTAGAGAATCACAGAGCTGTCAACAATCCCTGTGTTGCTTTTGTATTTGTTGACAGAGGAGATCCAGGTCATGTCAGAGAAACTGGCTCAACTGTTTAAGAAAAATAAGGGGGAGGCATGGAGGAAATTAAAGAAAAAGGCAAAAAAAATCTTTGGAGACTGAAATTAATATTTAAACACATCTAAAGATTTGAATATCTATTATGCATCAGATACTTAAGCTGTCACGTTGAAATACAGGGCAGACTGCAGAGGTTACTTAAATAATGTTGTACAGTAAGAGACAAACAAAAAATACTTCAGGTCATTACATCAGTCTGGAATAAGCCATAGCAGTCAATGAAAATATTCTAAATAGTGACTGTTAAAAGGTAATTGTCCTTATGTAGCTCATACATCCCCCAGACTTGATCCTAAGATACTCTTGCTCCCTAGGGTCACAAGGAGCTCTTCATGTAACTACTTTGTCTTTCACACTTACTGCTCACAGCAAGTGCCACTCTTCAAAACTGCAGTTTGTTCCTGCATGTAAACACATTAAACACACTGGGGAAATTACAGGGAATGAGCTTTGAATGTGCACCGTATGCTGGAAGTCATTATGGTTCCTGTGAAAATATGGAATATTAATGACATTTTGCATGCTACTGAAAATTTCATGCAATTCTAAGTCTACTGAGATACGATCAAGATGACCTAGGAGCTACCTAGGTTTTATAAGCAAGCTGAACTGAAAATTGTGTGTAAACATCAGACATTTTAGAAACCAGCAAGTTAAATTGAAACAAGTTTTACTATAGGGTACAACTACACCTGTATTCCACCTCAAATTAGGAAATTAAACTTTTGCTCCTTGAACAAAACCCCCAAAACAACCAACAAAAAAACCATCATTTAAGTCTGAAATAACCATATCCCTTGCCCAGAGAAGCACTGTCTTAACGGGTTCCTAGTGAGAAAATAGCAAAAGAAAGACATTTTTCTAGCCTTTTAGCATTTACTCTTCCCTACACTGGTGATAATCTATACTTTATGGTTTGGTCTTGTAAGAACTGGAAAATTTATTCCTCTTGTTTTCAGTCAGCTCCTTCCTGACATACGTTTGCCCAAAATTTGATTTCTAATTTCACACAAAGCAAGGAGGGATGTAATTTATCAGCCTGCATTGCTGGCCTTCACTGCTTCCATAGTCAATATTAAAATAATCTTACTGAGTGCTTTCCCCCATATTACAACTGGAGGGAAGATAAAAAAGATCAACCTATTAACAACTGTAATATTACACTGTTATCCATCTACACTGTGTTCCCTAAAACTCTCCCTTCAGTGGCTGCAATAAAGCACAAATTAGTGGCCATTCTTCTCCTATCTCCTACACATTCACAAGTAAACATTAATATTAGGTCACAATGTGTTAAATCAATTCATCATCACCCAAGTATTTATTTAAGCTGTAAAGTCTCCTCAAAGCTGCTGTAAGAATTCACTGAAATGATGAACTCCTGGATAGGAACTTTTAAAAATTTCTGCTTCTATGGAAAGCCAATTTGGAAGCAAAATTGTTCAGCTCCTTTTACTTGTTATCTATGTTACTCCTAAGTTAAGACAAGCATGGGAGCAATTAAAGGGCAGATTTTTACTGACATTCCATCTTCACAGAGAAGTATAACTACAGTAAAAGGCTTAATGCTTTCACCACAGCTACAGTAAGATTTTTCTCATTAAATATGCTGAAGCCACAATGTGCAGCTGGGAAGGATCCAAATGTACAGAAAGGCCACAGATGTTGAGATACAAGAAACACTTCTCAAGTGTGGAATAGAATTGAGGGAAAGATTTCAGATTAGCTCCCCCAGAGAAATATGTAACACATACCTTTGAAAGTTTCTGGAAAGCTGGTTTTAAACTCCCTGAATGCTACACAAGGACAGCTTGATTATCAGCTATTGCTCTTTCACTCTATGTATGAGCACTGAAAATCAAAGGCTGCAGCATATTCTAACTATACACGTAGTAATAAAATATTGGATGAGTTTTCTTGAAGAGTCCTGCTTCTGATTTAAAAATAACTGTTTCCTCATATGAAGATAGCAGCATGGTAGCCACTGAAACAAACTAGTAATTAATTCAATATATAACCAAAAACCACCACAAAGTGCTAATTGTTTGTATACATTAAGTACCAGCAGGAAATGAAACAATCTAAAGAAAAGATGTGATTTGAATTGGCAGACAGCAAATGAATAGTAGTAGACATAAGCATTTTGTGTATCAAGTATTCATCATGTTATTCAGTATCCTAATTAGTGTCTTCTGGAGAGGATATTCTAGCCTCTTTCTGCTAAATTCCTTGGATTTATGAAAATAACCACAGCAACTCACCAAATTAGTGGGGATTTTTTTTTTTTTGAATTGTTGGAATTACTATAGCAAAAGTCCATCAGAATACCTCAAAATTCCTCATAGAATATAAATAATAGTTCTCATCCCCTCCCCCAGCTCACATACATGCAAAGTTTCATGCAGCATTTCACATCTCATCTCCAGAAAGAGGCTGCCTATCTACCAGGGTGTTTAAGGATGGCACTGCCCTGTTTGCAATGCTACTTACATTTTGAAAACTTCAATAAATTGTCTTTATGGTCTCAATTATATTTAGCAACAAAGTCCTAGGTCATTGGATCAATGGGAGCAAGTATTCTTGAAATCATATGAAAACAAACAAATTTTATCCATATATATGCTCTTAAAATCCTTTCTCCCAGTAAAGAGGTGAACAAATATTCAGCTACTTGACTGAGTGTTGCTCAGTGTGTAGGTTTAAAGAATCAAATTATTATGATTAACAAGAATCTTAGCTCTATACCATATGCTATTCTTATGCATGTCTTTCTTACCAGATTTTTTAACTGTTTGAATAATAGGATAAGAAGTTAATAAAATTCCAATACTATAAAACCCAGTTACACATTCATTAATTTCAAGACTACCTTTTTCATTTAAGTGAACCAAAAGCCTCAAAATGGACTGCTGAATTCTCATCTAGAACTCATACAAATCATTGTATGGGTATGGATGCCCATTGCCATCAACCACTTCCAGATCAGAGCAGCCCGTGTGAACTACCTGGATTTCCAGTTCTAAACCTTTTTTACTTCCCAGTGGTTACTAATGCACATCATATGTGGCACCACAGCACCATCAAACCCACTGTGAATTATATTTGATTTACTTCTTTCATAAACAAACAATCTTAATACAGAATTAAGTGACTTGTTTCAAGTATCTGTAGAGACAGCAGCAGAGATCATGTCTAGTTCTTTGCTTTGATGCTTTGACCAGAGCAGCACAAACCTGTGGTGAAATCACCATCAGTGCAAACTCTCTTTGGGTTATAATACCAAAGGAAAAAATGGGTAAGTCTTAGCAGTTTGTTCAACGTGGGGCCAAAGTTCATCAAAGTTCATGTTCACCACTTCATGCTATCAGAGCATTTTAGTTAGCATATTGCACATTTTTTAAATACTTTTCATCACAAAGGAAAAATGTTGTGAAAAGGAGACAGAATACTCCAGATAAAATAGTCACAGAATTCATTTCTGAATTAGAACTCTTGACAGGGAGAACACCTTATTTTGATTATAAGTCGCTAAATTTTCAGGCAAAGCAAAACATTCAACATTGTCTGGTGGAAGTCACAGTCACATAATTCCTTGCATCCAGTGCAGCTGCTGGCTGCTCAGTGCCACCATCCCCCTGGATGCAGGTGAGCCTTTGTCTGGCAACATGACTCAGTATGTTCCTCTCAAGCTATTTTCCATCTGCACCAGAGGTGAAAAATTTTCCTTCTCTTAATTGTAAAGAGGCAAGAATTCTTAATGATATAAATGCAGTGTTTCTCAGCAGGTAGAACAGTTTAATTTCCATGAGGTGCTTCTAATTGGATGGCAGCACCTTTACCTTTTTAGGGCTGAGTTTTGTCACTGTGAATTGGGAAACAGGTAGTTGAATGCCTAGCACAAAGGATCGGATGCTGTGGCTTTCTCATTTAGGTATTTTTAAAAACACTAGGCTTATTATGGTTTTAATTTTTGCTGGTATCACTCTGGATGCTAGTGCACAAATGTGATGTTTTCTCAAATAAGGTGCTATATACTGCAGACTCAAGTTAATAAATAAAAATAGTAAATAATTTCAGCTCCATCCATAGCACTTGAAGCTGGGAAGAGGAGGAAAGTGGAGGTGGAGAGGAATATTTGTGGAGTGGAAAAATTCAGAATTATTTGGGAGTGAGAAAAAGAGGAGGAAAAATTTATATAAAAGTTCTGCAGAAACTGCTGAAAAGAACAGAAGACAGTGAATTCAGGCCTGGTCTGTATGCAGCTTTTGTGAAAGTCTTTTTTTGCATACAGTCTATGCACTGTAGTATGTACGTACCACATACTATCAATAAATTTCAGCCGTGAATGTGCTTACTTTAAACATTTGTACCAAAAGCCTTTGCATATATAACTTATTCAGTCACTTAACGTTCTTGGAATAAGCAGTGTTATTAGTAGGTCTGTGATAACTTGGCATAGACCCCAAACGGACCAGAAACCAATTACATGAAGATCTCAGACACTAGAACTGTGAGGTACCTCACCAGCAGCTATGGATTCAGACAGCAAAAATTATGCAAACAAATGGCACAGCTTCCTAGATGGCAAAAAATCTTGGACATTAGTCTTTGTTAGCATAGTCAGGAAAGATCATCTGGAATATTTTTATGTTAACTGGCCACATATCCCTAAAACCCATAGGTGAAAACTTACTCAGGGTAAGAGTATTCAGCACTCAGCTTCCCTTAAAAAGGGACTATAACAAAACAAGCTTGACTTCAGCCATTTTGTTCACAAAAAGGAAAAATCCACAAAAAGGTGTAATAGAGTTCAGCAATTATAGAGTTATATCCTGTCTGAATTCTCTACAGTAGAAATAGGCAACCTAAGAGATAAGCCTAGAGGAACCCAAAAACCCATATAGGAAAAATTCTCAGACATGCATATATATGTATATATATATATATATATATGGGCCTTCCATCCTAACAGTTTAAGAGCAATTTCCTCTTTTCAAATGAAAGTCTGTGACAAAATAACATATGCTGAATTATTACCAATTCTGAGCAAAGCAGATTTTCCTACACTTGATATTCACGAATTCGATGAGGCAAATCTTTGTATCACACAATCTGTGTTTTCAGCAGCGTCATCCTCGAGGCAGCCAAATATGCCAGTTTGTGGGGTTTTAAAAGTCTTGGCTATAAATAACACAGACACATTGCAGGGGGTTTTAACCATTATCAAAAGTTTTCCCAACTCTCTCGGGCCATTATTTTTGGGATGCTCACCAAGAACACATTTTCTTTAGCATTGAGGTAAGAGCCACCTCCATGGCCGTGTCCCCTGGTTTGTGAGGAGCAGGGTGAGAGCAGCCATGGCCATGGGGAAGGGAGGGAAGGGTGGGTCAGGTGACCCCAATGGGCCAATCACAGTGCTCCTGCCCCTGGCGCTCAGCACAAAATGGCACCTCAGGGAGCCCTCCCCTGGACTCCATGTTGCGGTTGGGGTTCCCTCGGTTGTCACTGCTCCCTCTGTTGCTCCTGTCCCTCCATCCTGTCTCCTTGCTAGAGAACAACGTTGTTCATCGAGACAGGTCACCTTCCTCTGCCTCCCCAAGCAGAAATGGTGCAACTCCTGCAAGTTTTTTTGTGGACTGTTACCAGAACCCTGGATTCAGGCCTATCTGCTGCCCAGTCCAGTTTTGGGACTTTTGTTGGTCAGGATGTAATTACCATCTGAGGCGTGTGGGTTCCACATTCATATATTTATAATATATTTCACCATTATCATTACTATTTGTTATTTAATTGAACCAATTCTAGGTTTTTTTCAATCCTACAGTCTCTCTTCCTTATTTTCTTTCTACCTTCCCCAGGGAATGTAGTAACAGAGAGCATCTGTCACCTGGTTATTGGCTAAAACTGTGACATCCACCCAGGTCAGAGTGTAATTTCTCCAGTGGCCCAGGTATTTTGGCTCGTGGCAGCTGTCTGACTGCCACATGCATGTTACCAAGCCAGTGAGGACATCTCAAGCAAGAGCAAAAGAACCAGGCAAAATCAGCTACTGAGTCTTGTCTGTCCCTCTTAACACCCCAATAAAGACTCCTAATTTACTTAATAGAAAGCAGCTAATACATCCCCCTTTTGTCTGCTTAGGTAATGTACACTTGTGCCCTCATACTTACCCCCTGCTATGCATTTGGGATATACCTTCAGGTGCCTCAGGGTCCCATGTATAGACATAAACTGCTCTCTCCCTCCTCTGCCATCATCAGTCTTAGGTCCAAAGGGCCTGAGACACAATGACTGAATTTCTGTGAGGCTGATGTCAATGCTTTAAAGCATCTTATTTGCTGCAGGAGAGAGCCAACTCTCATGCTAATGCTGACTCCCTTAAACGGAAAAGAAGAGAAAGTAGTTCCTGCTTCCCTTACCTCCCGAGTGTCTCTGTAATGTAGCTACCTCCATAGCACCACTCTTGTCCAGTAGCATGGCTAAAAGTAAAGTCAGGTTGTTCTGGAAAAGGGCTATGCAACAAAAACAATTTCAAGGCAAACTGGGTTTGAGTAGAGTGTTGCTCTAAAACTTTGTTTTTGTAATTCTTTTCCAGGCTCTAGTCTCTGGTTACTCAGCCAAATCAACCAGCTCCAGTAAGAAAGCTGAACAAGACTGAAATTGATGCTTTTCTTTCACTTCCAAAAAAAGCCCCCCAAGACAGCTGCCCAGTCACTCTACAGAGGCTTTCTGAGATGCTTCCCACAATGTCCTTTGTTCAAGGACTGTGTGACATTACTCTGCCTGCTTTAAGGCTGTGTGAACACAGCTGTCACTGGCTGAACTAAATGAAACAGTGAGTCATACTACAGCCTTGATATTGAAAAAGGTGTGGGTAGAATTTCATAGCTCTCAAAAAGCTATGATTTCACATCATGTTTAAATAAAGAAGGGCAATGACTTTAGAACATATAAACCCTAGATGATAGGTGGTGTACCATGTATTAACAAATTCTGGCAATATTTTAGACAGCTCTGTCATCATCCATCAGCATGAGGATCACAAGTAGAAGAGAAGTTCAGATAAAATTTCAGAAGAAAAATTATCAGTTACAGGGAAAGAAAGTTAGGAATTAGACACCTAAAGCTCTACTCAGTCCCCACGTCAGATTTTATTTGGTAGTGTAGGAAGACAAAACCCTTGCACATGTAGATGCTCAGGCTATATTTGTCTTTGTTTCACACAGTCATTCAACATTTGTACAAAGTGAATTTATCAGGTACCACTGTCCTTGCATGACAGCATTCAGACATTTGTCCTCTAAAATGAGACCACTGGGTCTCAGCAATGGAGAACTGTAGGAAAATAATTTATGGGATTAGAGACATGCTTTAATTCTTCTCATGTCTATTTCTCTCTACTGCTACTTACTCCAGATGTGGTCTCCTTTGAAAGTGTTTTCTAGTCAGAACCTTCAAATAAAACTGACCTCAAGGCAAAAATAGCAGACACCAGATGTACACTGTGCTGCTTATACAGTCCAGCCCATGGCTGAAAATACTTGCTCTCAATGAGCTAATACACTTTTTAAAGTTCTATCCTTCAAGACATGATTCCTTCCTGCAAGTATAAGATGCAAGAGAGAATGTGATGTAGGGATTCCAAAACCATGATCTAGGCAAAAGAAAAATTCTGTTTGTGAAAAGCATCGATTCCAGAGACAATTGCATCCCTAACTCCCACAGAAAAAGAAGAAAAAACACCCTTTCTAGGAATTGTCTAAGTTGTACATACTTAGGGTACCATAGTGACCTCTTTTGCTGTTGAGAAGCGAGGAAGTAGACCCAAGCCATCAAGTAAAGGCAAACGCTGGAAAACTAGATGAACAATTTCCTTTTCAGATGATTCAGAGTTCAACCTGGCTGAGAATTACCTTGATTTTTAACACTTTCTTTGTTGTAGCTGTTAATTCCAGATCAGGTTTACTAATTTTAGATAAAATACCAAGGTAGAGGCAGGATGAGGTAATCTGGTTTAGTCAACTGGTAGCCTGGAGCTGTTTGGAGGATTGGATTCAAATACTTCTTAGCATGATTTTGAACATATATAAAGTCCCACTTCTTCCTAGTAGCCAATAAAAGAGTCAATCAAGACGATTTTATGTATTTTGCACCCACCTTTCTAACTTGTGCAATATTATCTCAGTGAATCGCTGTTATTTTGCTTTAGTCCCCACTCCCCGCTTTGTTGTTTCTTCAAGTACCAATGTAAGCTCTAAGTTCTCTAAGCTATGTATAAGTACATGCTATCATGTCCTGAATAAATAATAAGCTTTGCCTGATATTTCCCCCATATTTCTTTTGTCTTCATAACAGCTCATTAAATCTAACTATATCCACTGGAACATCCTCCCAGCTACTTTCCATCTGTCAGAAAAACTAATAGGACATTCTAGAGAAATGTGCTCAAAAGTCTGCTCACAGTTCAGGTCCCACACACTCAAAGATACAGCTAAATATTTACTTCTTCCTCTGACACTCTTATCAACTCACAAAAATGGTCAGGGAAGAAATGACACAGCAGACTTTGAATCCAAGTTTCCTGTTTGCTTGCCTGTGCCTTTGCACACTATGGGAATTGCATGACAAACTAGAATTAAGAGCTATCATTTTTTCAAACAACAATCTGCCTTCCCTAGAATTTTGTCCTTGACAAGATACAACACAACAATGCCAGACTGAAAGAGAATCTAAGCTCTGGACTTAGATTGCTTTCTAGATGCACATCTTGTGCCCCTTGTTCCATGAAAATACTGTAGGTATCCAAAATTTTAGGATAAGCATTAACATTGTAATGTAAAGCAAGAGTAAAAAAGTATCTACTTTTCCAATACTAGATAGGATTAAGATTAGGGGGTGGGTGGAGAGTGAGTTTGATTTTTTCCATTCTTTTTTTTTTTTTTTTTTTTGACTAGTAGGATAATTTAGGCTGGAAGGAACCTTGGGATTCGGTCCAAAATCACTGCACAGTGTGGACCAGTCTCAAAGATACATTGGGTTGCATAGAACTTTATCAATTCAAATTGAAAAACACCAAATGAGAGAAGGAAGAGATGGTATTCTGGTGCTGAAGGCATTTCTATATATTTTAAAACTTCTTCATTTTGATTTCAAGTAAGCACTTCTCTTGCCTTTCATCTTACTCTTTATCTCAAGAATAAAGATACAGCTGACTGCACAGTGGAGCTCAAGCAAAGACTGTAAACTCATATGAACCCTTACAGCTTCCACATTCCATGATGAAGGGAAACTGGAGACAGAAAACAGTAATTCAAAGCAACCCTGAAAAAAAAACAAACCAAAAAAACAAGCAAACACATAGAAGTGGTTTGCAAAGAAGATGTTTGTTAGTCCCAAAGCTTTTTCTATCCATTTCCCCCCATCCGAAGCCTAAAAAAGTTTTAAAGACAATTCAAATAAGATAAAGTAAGGTCCCCATGAAAATTTCCTGTTTTTTTTTTTTTTTTTTTTTTTTTTTATAAAGATTAACAGAGAAAGGAAAGGGCAGTTAGAAGGAAGAGAATGAACAGGTAAATATTTTAATTGCTGCTTGCAGAGAGAGTTGTCAGCACAAGTTTATGATCATTCTGAAGATGCCAGTGACCAATTCACACCATGCCTACAAAATTTACAGCTTAATTTTATTCTGCACAACCTGTGTAATGCACAATCTCAAAGTATGATGGCCAAAGACTCATCCACCCATGCTTCAATAGTTAATTCTCTAATGATGCAAAGAAGGCATATACTGACCCCATTTTGAGAAGATTGGGTTAGATTACCTCATGAGATCCCTTCCACCTGAATGATCCAAGGATAGCTAAAATGTATTTTGAATGTGGGTTGCTTAAATTCCCATCAACTTGAGAGGCGTTTGCTTACTACATCCAAAGAGAATGCAATTTTATCTTATGGGTATGAAAATTTGACATGAAAATGGGATGAGAGGACAAGGAAGCAAATTATCCTAACAAAAACGGAAGGTGGATATTAGTAAAGTATTACTGAGCAAAGCTACAAGCAACAGAAAAATGTCAGAAAAAAAAACAACTTAACTGGAGAAAGTAAATTCAGTATCTGCAGTTATTCAGCCTATGTTAGGCTGACATATGATACAGTGACTCTCTCCTCCCCACTTTCTTCCCTCTTCCCCTTCCTCTTCACTCCGTGCCACCAAGTTATTTCTGTGAAAAGGAAGAACATGCCCAGTTTTTAAAGGAACTGGAGCTCTCTAGAAAAAGAACATTTGGTTTGGGACAAAGACTGAAATTACCAATAGAATTTCTCTGTACAATTAAACTCTACAGGACAAGAGGACCATAAACTGAAGGGGACAGCCAGAAAGGTACCCTGTCACTTCCCTAGCACAATGATTGTGAATGCTTCTGTCCTTTTGATGAAGGGCACTATCCTACAGTTCCTGCCTGGGAGACAAAACTAATCTATAAAGGGACAGGGGGTCAATACTCTACCCACCCACTCCCAGCCTGATGTTTTTCTTGTGAATTCTCCTTTCATTTGGTAGTTTTTTTTCCTTTTGGTGATAACTCAG
The DNA here is from genome assembly GCF_036169615.1 of Heliangelus exortis. Taxonomy (NCBI): domain Eukaryota; kingdom Metazoa; phylum Chordata; class Aves; order Apodiformes; family Trochilidae; genus Heliangelus; species Heliangelus exortis. The sequence continues at coordinate 47,752,537 of NC_092423.1, read as the reverse complement.
CAGACACCAGTCACTGATAAAATACCCAACTTCATTTTCAAGACAGTAAAAAAGAATCAGACTACACAAAAAAAGGTTGGATACTTAGGGGTAAGTTTTCAAAATATGAACAGTGAAGGATAGAATCTTGCTTTGCATAGTGGTCATCACTCAAAATGTGTGAGAATGTTGGATGACAAATACATGAAGGATGATGTAAAAATTTAAGAGTACGGTTATTGATGAGGGTTATATAACCCCCTTTCCTACACACCCTAATCAATTTTCTTAAATAACTGCATCTGTTTATGATAGACATATAGCCTGATAAAAAAGAATTGTGAGAGAGAGCCTCAGCCTGAGCCCCTGCAGTAATCTCCTGTTGAGAACCTGAGCTTCAGAAAAGTGGAGACTGCCTCAAAGCTCTTCTAATTAAATGAGATGGATATGAAGAGAAAGTGTGAATGATCATCGAGTGTCCCCAGGAGCAGAGGCACTGCCTAAAGCTAATAGGTGTCAGGCTCAAGATATAAAGTTATTCTTCAGATCAAATATATAAATTGAAACTTTCTCCTGCATGATATTGTAGCTGCTAAAACCTGGCACAGACTCAAGGCCTAATTGAACAGGTTCATGGAACTGAAGTAAATTTGGAACAATTAAAAAGATATAATAAAACCGATATAATCTTCAGTAGTTAAAAAGATAACATCTTCACAAACACACACATAAAAACCCAAAGCTTTGTGGCAGAGTCTCAGATTTGGAATCTGAGAGAGTCTCTGAAAGAAGTAGCATGATGTGTTTCCCTTGTTCTCCAATACCTCCCTTAGTACCAGCTTCTGAACACCAACCATTGTTGCATGCAGGGCTAGTTGGATCTTTGCTCCAGGTACTGTTTTCCTAGACACAGTCTAGTAAAGTACACTGAGACAGAAGAGACCAGTGTGACTGAAAATGTGTATTTGGCAATTCTTTTCAAACAAATCATCTGTGTCTTGCAGCTTTGCACCGATGGAGAAGTCAGAATGTCATGCACTAATGACATTTTAGAGTACCAGAGCATTGCAGGTCCACTACCATCCTAAGGCAAATTATATACTACACCACAGAATCACAGTATATATTTGTGTAAATCCTTAAGTTTCCATTTTTTAACTCACCCACACCTGAGAAGAACTTGCCATGCTACCTCCAGTCTCTGGAATGGTCAATGGAAAGGAGGGAAGTTATGGAATTTCTAAATCATTATTTTGGTATGGATGTCACAGGTGCTCTGGGTGAAGAGGCTAGATTCTGCCTATCTGCAATCATTTGGTATATCCTGAAGAGGGTAGAGGAAAAAAAGAGGGAAGAAAATCCATGATCATGTTTCAAGTCTCCGGTTTAAAACCAAATGAAGATTATTACTCTTAAGGAAGTACCTGCAGTTATCAATAACAAACTGCACAAAATGGCTGCATGCTTCCGCTGGAATGTCCTCCAGGACACAGCAGTACCTTAAACTGTGGTTTGAGTGGCATGAAACTCTGAAAGAACAGTTCTCTAACTAGTAAACATGGCTTGCTGAATTGCAAGGAAGAAAGACTTTAACAGCAGCCTAAAGGTAGATTGACAGAGTGCAATGCTCTGCAGGTTTGGGTCCTGGTCATTAGAGTACATAATGGAAACTGTTGCTATGGCACTCTGAGCTTTTTATTTCAGCACTGAAGAAAGACTGTCTTACAGCAGTGAAATTAAAATAATTTATGAAATACATGAGCTTGTTTTTTGTTTTTCTTAAACATTTATTTATTAAAGATGCTGATAATCCTGAAAATTCCTAGGAGGTGACATACTGTATTCTCAACTGCCTGTCTGCAGTATGTCTACACATACCTAACCTATATGGCACAAGTATAAAACGTCAATGTCCTATCATACTTCTGCTCTGCAGCAAGAAAAAGTGGGAGGATCTTTTCTTTACACATCTATTTGTCTCGAAGTTTTACACTGCCTTCAGTGTACAGATATACAGAATTTGCAAAAAAAAAACTTGACTCTCGCAACAAAAAGGATTTTTACATAGTGTATGGGGAAAACCTTAATTACATGTCCCATCTTGCCAATAAAAACGCAGCATCCTGCCTTTTATTTATTTATTTTAAAGTTTCAGGATATTTGGTCTATACTCAAGCTGCATTCACAAGGATGATAAATGACCCACAACTGAAATAACAGAAAATATTATTTTTCCTCTAAAAGCTCTAGGATTACAACAGGTCTATTTTCATCTTCACTGTTTAAGTCCCTCTACCTTTAAAGAAAGGAAAAGCACATTTCCTGCTCCACTGTTTAGCTCAAACAAAGAGGCACACTTGTTTGGTAGAGGCTTTGAACTGGTAAAAATGTACCCTTGGTTTCATAAACTATATTACAGCTTATTGTCAAAATACTAGAGTGCTGCTTTGTTCTTCAAAGTCCTTTGGGATGGGTTCATAGGGTGAGAAGCTCCATAAATATGCATCGGATGGCAGTGTGCCCTGTGTTTCTAAATTAAATATTTATATCATTCAGAGCTCCAAACATTTCAGCTTACACAGAGCATGAAAGCATGATATGTAGCCCAATGATATATGCTATACAATGGAAAGTACAAAATAAGCCCATTTCTTCCCACTATTTTCAAAAACTATTAGAAGAAAAAAAAAAAATCTGTCTTGAAATAGACCTATGGAAGATGGAGGGATAACTTGTTAAGAATTAGTTTCCTAAGAGGATGAAATCTTGCCTTTTTCAGAACCAGTGTTTTCAATCCAAGCAGGTCACGTGAAGTAGGAACATGTTCTCATTGCCATCATTGTGGGTCCCTACATTAATTTCTCTATGCTTGATACCTTGGTGATATGAGTGAAAGATAAACACTATGAAAAATCATTATTTCTGAAGGAAAAAAGAGTAAGTCACCGTCACATATAATATTCAGCTGTAATGAGAAACAGTGAAGATACTGAACTTGGGTGTTGTATGAATTGATAGAGTCAAGTAAATATGAAAAATTTGAGCAACATAGAAATCACACACTTTTGCATGCCTAAGTTAGTGACAGCTTTTTTTCTCAAAAGCTACAGATAGACCAGATAGGTATAACATTAGACAGGGCTCTTCCTCAAAAGTTCAATACCATTACAATGCATTACTAGCTATAATAAACATAAACCATGTGGCCACCTGAATTTTAGCATAGGTGTTTCACACTGGTCTATGTCAATTCACACCAAATGGTAGTCAAAGCACTGAAGGGTTGTATGACCTAGAAAGCTTTAGAGTACTCCAGTTCCCCACAGTGAGTTAAATGAAAGCTAAAGAGGAAAGCACACTCTGGGCAAAGACAACGAATTTACAAGTACACTTTGATGTAAATCATCATCGATGTTTCTGCAGCACATTACAGAAACTCAAAATTCTATTTGTAACTTTCTGTAGCCTTTGAGGAAAACATGTGGATCCAGCATGTTCTTTGCCTGCTGAGGTACTCGAAGGAAGACTTCCTGCTACTCATGGCTATATTTATGCATTGTGCCATGATGAATGCTTTGATGGGCATTCCCACATCTTATCTCAGATCTAATGCACCAAACAAATGGTAGAAATACAATGGCAATTGTCTAGATAACTGTTCAGTTACACAATGCTTTAGGCATCAAGGCTCAACCCAACACAAACTGATAATTAGCTCATTCAAAGCCATGGAAAAGCAAAGCAAGGAAAAACCTGAGCAAAGCAGCCACACATCCTCCCAGCCCACACCCCCTCAAGGCACAGGATATGAAGTGGCACCAGGAAAGCATTACCTTACCTTTCATATGAGCTGACCATAAAAGCCTCTTTCCCACTGTGCTGTCCTCTTTTTCATCCTAGGCCCAGTACTGTGAATCAACAAAGGTAATGCTGCTGGAATTTAGCGTACGGCTCTATTTGAAAGGTTAAAATTGTTTGTTTCAGCTCCATTCTGGGCTCATGAAAGATAGAAGGGTCAGGAGAACAGCCAACTGAAGGTATGGGCAGTTAATTTCTCAGTACCTTTACTTTTTAAACCAATGAACTTCAAGAATTAAGTGTATGACAAAGCTGAATTGTATCCTAGGGAAATAGATTTTTCCTCCAAACAGTGCAGGAGTAAAAATGCTAGAAAATGTTATATCTTACTGATAAGAAAAAATTCTCCAAAGCTGAAAAATGACCAAGAACTGCTACAGAAAAAAAAAAAAAATAAGACACTGTAAAGCACAAATAATTCTCTTCTTACTACAAACTAAGACATTTTTTTTTAAGAAATACATTCAAATCTTATTCTGTTTCAGAAAGGTCGGAGTTTTGAGGCTTTTGCCATTAACTAAACTTGTAATATATTCAGCTATGGGAACAGGAAGGAGGAAAAAACAAAAGAAACAGCAGATTGTGAAAGATTTTTGCATAATTTTGGGAGATGGAAGTGTTTCATTTTTATTCCTGCAACATAACCAAGCAAAAATGCATTATAAACGTCATTACAAAACAGACACACTTTCCTTCATCATCTCTATAGTAGAAACTCTGAAAATGCTTAGATTGGAGCACTTGTTCATAATGTTCCACCTCAAGATGATTGTCAATGAAATCATCCAGACTAATTAATTGCAAGATGTTGGATTTTCTAATTGTGACCAAATGTAATAGTGAGAAGGCTTTGCAGTTTTTTTGTTGCTAGGTCTCAAGGCACCATCAATTCACTAATTATGTTATAACGCAATCTAAGCTGGTTAGGAACCCACCCTGAACAAAACCAGAATAGCTTGTTTAAACTTCAGGTCCGAGTGAGTAACTTAATGTTTTATTTCAAAGACATCATAGCTTAGAGAGTCTCTTTGTGGTGTTTCAAATTTTAGCAACGGGCTCTTAGGAAAGAAAGCTTTAAACTGTTAATCAATGGAAAGACATGATTTACACAGCAGCATTCACAGAACATGACTCACAGTGCTTTCTGAAAAATACAACACAAATGTTTAAGTGCTTGAATATCAAAAACAAAGAGAAAATTCGGGGAAAAAGCCCACGAGGATAAATAAACATAGAAGAAAAGAACTTACTAATTATTTCCTGTTCCAATGTGCCTAGCCATAGGAACAGTTTCAATCCCAACAGAGGTCCTAAGCCACTGGGTAACTCCACATCCCCAAGTTTTCTGGGCCTACCAGACTCCCTATAGGCACCTGGACTTGTCTGGCAGGTACAATAAAAAGCATGCTATGAAATACAAAGCAGGATGTTGAACTTCCTGGTTTATGAAGAAACAAAGTTAGTCACCCAACAATTCCTTTTCCACACTGCAATTAGAAGAGAGTTATCTGAGCAGAAGATAATTTCATGTTTTTCCACAGGTACACAATGCAACAGCGCTGGATGTGATAAAAACACAGATCAGCTTGCAGGTTATCTTAGTTGCTTTAGCTGTTTGTGTAAGGTGATACAAATGAATGTATCATAATATGATTTTGAAGAAAAAATTAAAGACATACTTCTCTTTGTCTTTAGAAGTCAAATACAAGCCTTGCCAATACACCATATAGACCTAATTACATTTATCACAATAATAACCCCAAACATTAGAAAAAAAAAGGATATAAAGGTATAAATTTTTTATATGTGTGCAGCTACAAGCGTATGTGGGATTGTACCACTGATCAGTATGAAATGAAAAAAAAAAAAAAGAAATCAGCTTAACAACCCATAGCTCTAATGCAGAGGAAGGTATGTTTGGTTTGTTTTTTTTCTAAAGGACAGTCATTTACAAAGAGAGCAAGGGTTTATCAGATCACATCCTAAGGTAAACTGCCAAATTGTTCTGGGAAAACCTTGTGTGAGATCTACAGCACAGTCTGAAGCAGAGCACAAAGAAGAAGAATTTTACGTAGAAGCACTATAAAGATTGGAATGAAAAATTATTCCATCAAATGTACTGCAGAGGCAGAGAAAGTCAACAGGATGTTGGGCTGCATTAACAGGGCCATGAGCAGCAGAGATAAAGAAGTCATTATCCCACTCTTCTAAGTATTTGTAAGGCCATACCTGGAATACTGTTCAATTTTAGTTCCCACTATGCAAAAAAAAGATGTGGAGAGGGGCCATGAAGATGATCAAAGCACTAGAAAGAACATTATGTGAGGAAAGGCTGAGAAAACTAGGTTTTTCAGCCTTGAGAAAAACCTCATCACCATGTTCCAGTACTTAAAGGGTGGCTACAAAGAAGATGAAGATTCCCTTTTTACACAGAGTAACATCAAAAAGATGAGGGATAAGGGGTACAGGTTACTCCTGATTTTGATCATTGTTGTCAATTGTCATTCTTTAACCATCTGTCTTGATGTCATGGCACATGATCTGTGTCATGGAACAGTTTATTGTCCAGGACCCACTCAAATAATCTACTACTTCAAATTAGAAACTCCATACACATCATTATCATAGAATCATAGAACTGGCTGGGTTGGAAGGGACCCCAGAGATCATCAAGTCCAACCCTTGATCCACTCCCGCTGCAGTTACCAGACCATGGCACTGAGTGCCACATCCAGTCTCTTTTTAAATATCTCCAGGGACAGAGAATCCACCACTTCCCGGGGCAGCCCATTCCAGTGTTTGATCACCCTCCCAGTAAAGAAATTCTTTCTAATGTCCAACCTAAACCTCCCCTGGCACAACTTGAGACTGTGCCCTCTTGTCTTGCTGAGAGTTGCCTGGGAAAAGAGACCAACCCCCACCTGGCTACACCCTCCTTTCAGGGAGTTGTAGAGAGTGATGAGGTCTCCTCTGAGGTCTCTTCTCCAGGCTGAACAGCCCCAGCTCCCTCAGCCTCTCCTCATAGGATCTGTGCCTGAGTCCCTTCACCAGCCTGGTTGCCCTCCTTTGGACCTGCTCCAGGACCTCGATATCCTTCCTGAACTGAGGGGCCCAGAACTGGACACAGTACTCGAGGTGTGGCCTCACCAGCGCTGAGTACAGGGGCAGAATCACTTCCCTGGACCTGCTGGCCATGCTGTTCCTGGTACAGGCCAGGATGCCATTGGCCTTCTTGGCCACCTGGGCACACTGCTGGCTCATGTTCAGCTTCCTGTCAATCCAGACTCCCAGGTTCATTGTGGTTCATGTTTCTAACAAAGATCATCTGTAAACTGAGACACCAAATTGACTACCTGTCTCATTTTTTTTTCAGCATCACCAAGTCTACTCAGTACTTTGTTTCATCTTTTGACAAATATTTTTGTAGGATTTTTAAAAATCCAACATTATTTTCAGCTGTACTTTGGTAACACCTTTTCAGAAATGAGGCAGCTGACACTGCAGTACAGTGACTGTTTCTTTACTGCATTATTTTTACTGACAGCTAAATTCTACCAACTGTAATATAACTGTTTTTCCTGAGGGACAAGGATAGGGAAGATATGGACACAACTTGCACACAAATTAAATTCTCCTGTTATGGACTCAGAGGTTCCAAGACATAAAATCATTTCAATGAACAACAAAAGTGAAAAGCTTTTGGTATGAGGCAAACCTTCCTCTCTAAGGTCCATTTGTAGCCATTATATTAAGATTAAATGTACTTCCATGAATCAGAGGTGTGAAAGATTGCTAAAGGTTCTTTTCCTAACAGTATAAGAAATCCTTGAATTCTCTCTGTTGCACTGAATCATGACTACTCCTGGCTACCCTGTGCAGGTAGTCCATAACACCCCTAATGAGAGTATTTTTGCCTTCACTCAGTTAATAACGTTGTAAAGAAACTACTGTTACCAACTTACTAAAGTTCTTACCAGATTAACAAAGCTTTTAGCACATGCTGTTTATTGGTAATGCTGGCTCTTGTTTTTTGTTGTTCTATAAAGGGTGGTGGTTTTGTCTCTCTATTTCACTTTATCCATTCAGTTATCTAGACTCAGCTTTCTATTCACTTTGATGGCCAGTTGTCTACCAGCCTTCATAAGCAGCCCTCCCACTAGAATCAAGTACGCTTGTGTTCACTTCCCTCGTGTGTTGTCTGAAAGAAAACATTCCCCACAATATTTTTCCTAAATGAAATTTCTTTAACAGCAGTATGTGACATTTTCAGACTGCATAGTTTTCATATTGTCCCCATCAGATCACAAGAAAAGGTAATTTCTGCTCTTCCTTTCTGTGATTTCACTTGCTAACAGAAAATAGCATTTAGGTGAAAGATGGAATCTTCCAGTCTTTGCTAGGAAGAACAGGAGCTGCTGGCAGGATGTCCTGCTTTTCCCTTAACCTTATGGACCTCTTCAAATCCTCCGACCAGTTTTCTTTCATCAGTTCTCTCAGGATTTTCTCTTAAGAAGGGAAGGAAAATAAAATGCAAAGAAGCCTTTCAACCTTTACGTGCCCTACGCTTCCCTCACAAACAATTCTGACTTTTGCTGTTTCTGTCTTAATAGATCATTCACTAAAGATGTTGCCCAGCTTCTTAATTGGAAAGCATTGGTAGAGCTAAGCACAGTACTGCTTAGAGGGTCTAATCATCTTAAAACCTGCAACTGTAAGCAATTGAACAAACAAGTACTAACTAAATCAGTATCATGAGTATTTTCAGTAGCAACATTAAAAGTGCAATAACTAATTCACAAAAAATTAATCACTTTGAAGGTCACTTTCAAAATCAAGGAACTTTTCTCATGAAGAGTTTAGGTTGGCCATCTAACATTAATTTAAAATAAGTATATTTGAACCCAGAGGATTTTTAGAGTAGATTTTGAAAGTGGATTTCTCCTGTTCAAAAAACAAAAAATCTACTGCAGACCTGGACTGATTTGATGCTGAAGTGTCAACAGCTAGAAGAAACTGAAGTATCTCATTAATATTTTATAGATTTTCTAAAGCACAGATATTTCCAATATGGATTAAGTGGACAAAAATGATGGGCTGACACAGAGATCTTGGTCATACAGAGTAGAAAAAGATGCTGGAAAAGCTTCCTTCATAGTATGTACCAGGAAAAAAAAAAAAAAAAAAGGTCTTAGTACACTAAAATATGTCAAAAATTCCACGGTGCAAATCCGCTCTCTAGCCAATTGCAAAATAAATATAAAATTGCAAAAAAATAAACCTGGGATAAATTACCTATATATGTAAATACAGAAATAATTAAACATATATGTTACAACACTTCAACAACCTATTTAAATTCAGATACTTCATCCCTAGATATTATAGCATGATAATCAAACATTGTTAAAAAGGGAGGACTAGGAATGAGTCCAGTGCTGTAACTTTGCATTTTGAGAAGTTCTTTGTAAGGGATAGCAGGTCAAGAGAACACTGGAGGAGGGCAGTACCTGATGCCTGTGATTTTGATTAGGCTGGCTGGCTGCCCATCTGGTACTACAGCAAGCCCTTATCTTTTCAGTCTTCTTAAAGCTACCTGTAAATATGCCTCATAATGAGAGAAAGGTGGTGAGGCTGTCTTTTTGAACAGTGTAAATATTAAAGGAGAAAGGTAAAGCTGTTACAGATTTATTGATCCAAGTATTGAAATCTAAGCTAGGGAAAGCTACCAAATAACATTCAGCTTCAGTTTTTGCAAAATTTGCATTTGGATTTTTGATGTAAGCATCAATGCAATGTCTCACCCAACCTGATTATATAATGGAAGAGTCTATTGCAGGCTGATAAAACAGATCACAGTATGGGTCATTCATGTATTTCTACATTCTCTGCAGTTCAGTTTGCTAGTAGCTCAATGGAATAGCATGTGTGTCCCAGCTTAGCTAGGGGTAAAATAACTATTTGCACAGGCAGAACAAATTTCAGGACCCAGATTAAACTTCAGTATAAATGTATTGAAGGTAAATTAGACAGAAAATAAATTAGGTTCCAAAGAGCAAATATTAAAATATCAGTCCAGGGCAACATACAGGAGAAAGCAATGCAAGAACGCAGTGAAAAAAGACATTTGTCTGAAAGGTGATGGATATCTGTGCTCCATTTGGCAATTTCCCCCTAGGTGTGAGCTTTGAAGCTAGAATGACAGCTCTTGGCTAATGAGGTTTAGAAGTTAGAAAGCAGATTAACTTTTCAGAGAACGTTTTTTTTTGGTGATCTCAGCATCTGTCTCGATCATATTTGCATTGAAAGAGATCATGAAGGTTATACTCATTATGACAACTAAACAAATAATTTACACCACAAAGTATTCAGTACTGATAAGCCTAAACTGTCAAGAAGCACCTGTAATCATTTCTAGTTTCAAAAGCTTGGTTCTAAGCACAGCAGCATCTCAGCAAAATCCAAATCAAAGAAAAAATCCCAGCCCAACACAGGCAACAACGATCACAGCCTGAATACCTATTAACAGGTGTCATCTCAAAGTCTGGAATATTAAGTAAAAGACACCCAACACAAATTAATAAATTAAACCTGGCCTGTGCTTATTTCTGCTCAAGTAACAGCCCAAACCTGGTGCAAGTCTAGCTGAAGATATCAACTAATTACCAGATTATCCTTTTTTTGCCCCAAAGTTTCTGTTCCTGATTTCCAAAATTGTTCCACAGTTGCTATTATTATCTTGGTTCCATATTTTCAAAAAAAGATACATAATTTGTATATAGCAGGTTAATTTTTCATGCTCTTCCACAACCAGAACTCCCAATATTGGCCTGTGCAGTGTGACTAGAAGGACCAGGGAAGTGATTTTACCCTTGTACTCAGCCTTGGTGAGGCTGGAACTCAAGCAGTGTGTACAGTTTTGGGTGCCAGAGAGCAGGGAGGACATCGGGGTGCTGGGGAGGGTACAGAGAAGGGCAGGCAGGCTGATAGGGGTCTGGAGAAAAGGTCTTGTGAGGAGAGGCTAAAGGATCTGGAGGCTAAAGAGGCTAAAAGAGGCTAAAGGATCTTCCACCTAGAGAAGGGGCTGTTAAGGGGAAACCTTATTGCTTTCTACAACTACCCAAAAGGAGGTTGTAGTGGGGCACATTTCTGGCTAGTGACTAGCAAGAGGACAAGAGGAAATGGGTTCAAGTTGCACCAGGTACCAGGTACTAGGTAACTGGATTAGGTACTAGGAAAAAGTTTTTCACTGAAAGAGTGGTGAAGCACTGGAAACAGTTGCCAAGGGAGGTGGTAGAGTTGCCATCCCTGAGGGTATCAAAAACTTGCACTTCAGGAGATGATTTAGTGGCTAAGATGGTGTAAAAATGATGGTTGGACTTTATGATCTTGAAGGTCCTTTCCAACCACGATGATTCTATGATTTAGAAGCTGAAAGTCTGGTCCTATGAGTACTCGTTTATAGGATTTGAGATCCAAATTTCAAGGCACAGCCACATGTGACAGCTCAACTTAGTGAATTATCAGTATCCTCATCACCTTTCTGGAGAGAAGGAATGGAACTGGATGTCCAGGAATGGCCTGGGGAAGTGGTACCTCCTGCAGGGGTCTAGTGGTTTGTGCAGACTGTCACTCCTACAGGGCTCATCTAGACTGAGAATCCCCAGTGCAGAGTATTACCTCCAAGTCACAAGGTAGCCCAAGGTGCTTAGCTATAACTTTAAAAAGTGATTGGAATAAAAATCCAAATTTTAAGGAGGAACACAAGAGTCTGCTCACAATAAATTCAGAGTTGTCTTTGGACAGCATTTGAGGCTGATGACACATATTAGCAATGCATGCACAGCACAATCCTACGTATTTTCCAAGTAGCTTCTGGGTATGCAAACACTGCAGCTGTGACATAGACAATTTCTCAGCAGGTTGTCTTCAGAAATCTTCCAAACACCTCAACATTTTGAAGGATAACCAACACTGTGGTCTGTCCTTTAAAAAGTCATTACTGTGCCTTGAGGGCTATATTTTGTCTCCTTTATTTCCAGTACCAAGTTTATGTTTAGCCAATTTTGAATCTTCTTGCTCTGTTTCACAGCCTTCACACATGCTGCTCTTGTACTTATATAAAAACCACTATTTCTACATTTGTCAGCTTAATTTAAGCACTTTTCCATGACAGAACAATTAGTGGTTAGCATGCACATTTCTTGCTTTGTAAGAGACAGGAGAGCCTTAATTGAAAATATGCTAATTTTGAAATTAAGTGTTATTTTTGGAGTTGCAAATGCATTTAGACCAGCCACTTTATTCCAACAAATTACATGAGTTCTCAGAGATAAGGCCTGCTGGCAAGTAAGGGAGGCTGACATCAGCTCTATTGGTTTAGTCTGGAACAGAGTGTTTCCAATGAAGCCTGCGGGGTCATCTTCCCTTTTTCTTGCACAGCTGGCCAAGTACTGAGTGTCATCATAATATCACAGGATAGCTGCAGCTGAACAGGACCTCTGTTTATAGTCCACCTGCCCTGCACAAAATAGCATCTGCTAGAGCAGCTTGCCCTGGGCCTTGTCTTCTTGAGTTTTTACAACCTCCGTGGATGGAGTCTCCACAACCTCACTGGACAATATCACCTTCTATCTCCTCTGGCCACACTCCACACCTCATCCCCTTATGTTTTATTTTAAAAAACAAGATGACAAGATTTATAGGTAAAAAAGCCCAATATTTTAACAAAGTTCCTGGTTTCCATTAAACTAGGATCTTCTGATAAGAAGAGGTTGTTTAGAGTTTACAGTGGGAAGATGTTCTAGTCCTAAAATAACTACAGTTCACAAATTCATCCTTGAATAGCTAGTGAGGCAGATGAATTTATGGATTTGAAGAAACATTTATCTACTTCCATACTTTGCATCCCTCTTCTCTTTCTATTCTTAATTCAGTGCCTGAAAAGAATTACCTTCTGCTAGGCCACAAGCAGACACCTGAAATTAATGAAGGTAAAAAAAAAATAAAATAAATACTATTTATGTGTCCACCAGATAATTTGTTTCTGCATTTTTCTAAATTCAGGAATTTGCAAAAGATCCCAATGTCTGTGACATGGCACTTGTGGAGCCCCCAGCACAGGGCCGCTTGAGATGAAGGCAGTGGCAATGAAGCTCTACATTTTTTGGCAATTAGCAAGCAGGAAGGGACAGTGCTCTTTTTCTTTCTCTCCCCTGACACACAAAACGTCATTCTTCCTTTCCATAAAGAAGTAAAAGCTGGACACCAAAAGCCTATTCTTTCAAACCACTGTTCACCAACAGTGAAACACCCATCTTTATAACTTAGAAAAAGGCAAGCAAGTAATTCTCATTCTTTTCACAACAGACATAAATATTACAAGTGCCTGCTAGAGAAAGCCAGAACATCCTCAACACTGCATTTCTCTTTTGCTGTTTCCTGGACTACATGACCCACTTCAGGTAAATCCCCATGGATCCCTCTGTCTCCTCTCACATAAGGGCAAACAGCCATTGGCTGAAAAAAGATAATTTAAAGAATTTATCTATGGCTTTTCCACACATCTTGCATTTTTTAAATTCTGTGGAGTCTGCAAATGAGCCAGGGCTGCTTTTTTTTTAATTTCTTTTTTTTCTTTTTTTCTTTAGAACAATCTCCTTCTTTTGCCTTTTTATCCAGAAATTGTCCTCAAGGTCCTTAAAAGTCTCAGGAAGGAAAAATTTCTTTAAATTTTTCATAACACATATAAATCCTGTCCTAAATAAAAATATATGATCATTGTAATATATTCAAGTAGTTAGGCTCTTTACCTTATTTTGTAACAGTTTCCCTGGTAACTTCCTCCAGGTTTCTTTTACCCCTCAACACAGCTTCTGGCTATGTCTTTTCTGAGCTTTTATGTGTTTATGGATGGCCTTGTTTTCCAACCTTCTGTCCATGAGCTCTGTAAACTCAATTCACCAGTGAGAATTTGGGTTGGGTTACTCATCCAGTCTACACCAGGTTCCTGAGATCTCAATTCAGGATTCCACACTATGTCATGTTGCAAGTAAGAAACTGCTTCTACATCCATTTCAACATAACAAATTGTAAATATGGATTAATGGTTTTCATAGTACTGTAACAAACATCATTTACAGCATGCAATGTTTTTCCTTCTCATGGTAACAAATCCTCAGAAGGGGAAAGGTTAAAGTAATTAGTCTGCTGGTTCTACCCACAGATAGCATCCTGCAATTTAGCCTAATGAATGTCAAAAGAAAAAGCAGAAATGCCAAGACTTTTTTGATAATTCTTAACTGGTGTGAGCAAAAGAAATAGTAATGTCATTTTAAGGTGGTACACTGGAAAAAAGAAAGCATCAAAACATGAGCTGCTTTTTTTTTTTTGCTTTTTTTTTTTTTTTCCTCAAAGACTTTTAAATCAAATTCTATGCCCTGAATTCAGGAATGTAATCATAAGAAATAGTTTTAGGTCATAAGTGAAAACAGAAACAGAACAAGAGAAACATAGGTAGGTAGATAGATAAGCCAAAAATTTAAATACTTTCCGGAAAAGACAAGAAAAAAAGAGTATAGACAATGTAAACTTTAAAACTTTCTGCCTTAAAAACTTTTTGTCACCCAAGCATATTGTAACTTTCAGTTAGTTCAGTGTTGAGACTGAATCTGATGTAGCTGTGCAGCAGTTTGTGTGTCAAAGTAGGGCAGCCATGGAATCCCTTGGTAACATTTGAGTGACCAAGCTTGTGACTCCTGCTCTCTTGCAGTGATTTTACACAACACAACACACAGCAAAACAAGCTTTAATTCCAACTTTCAGTTCAGATTTCATACAATAGTGGCTTAGTTTTTCTTCATTCTAATGTCTAGATATTTGACTTTATCTGCCTTCAATAAAGAAGTTTCTGAGTATACCTGGTGGCTGATAGAACTCTGCCATGATTTGTAACACTAGCACTGATGTTTCTTCCTAGAGTAGATCCTAAATTCTCACCAGCTATTCACAGTAAAGAGTTAATTTTTTTTTTTTTTTATTCACTTCCCCATTGTACTCATTATTTCCACTGCAAATTGAGAGAAGCAGCAGACTGCTTAAGAATGAGGGCCTGTCTGGTTTTCCTGTTGGCTAAAACAGGATGCATACAAATCATGACATAAAAGGAAGGTTTTCAGTCCTTTCATGGAAGCAACAGATACAGACAATATTAATTGCTATATGCTGCTTGTAGAAGGGCAATGGAGCAAAAATAAATTCCTTGCCTAAATTGTACTAGCCATTTTCTCCCTACTTTGTTCTTCTTTCCCCTTCCTACTTGTAGATTTGTGCATGCACCAGTTGAGAATGGCTGATGGGATGTATGAACTTTTCAAAGATAGCTTAGATTTAAGTATAAGATGACTGATGTGCAAATCCGTTTTACTATACTTGCAATTTAACTAGTAAAAAACTGAAAGAGGGGAAGGAAAGAAGTGAAGCATTCCTGGAACTAATAGGAGATTAGCATTATGATGGAGGAACCTGAGAGACAAGTTTATTAGACATGCCATTATTACCAAATGGGTATGCTTCCCTGATCCCCATTCTAATTTATCATGAATAAAAAGCAGCTGTGCCCTTAAGTGTAGAGAAAAAGCCAATGAGATGCAAATATGCAAGAGACTAATTACCAGGCAAGCAAAAGTGCTTCTATTTTGGGTATGTTGAAAAGGGATTAATGTCTTGTAATGGAAGTGAAATCTGCCAGATCAGGCTCCTGTGCAACCCAATGCCTTCAGATCCCCACTGAAATCATCCTGTACTGAGCACTCTGTCAGAGGCTTTTATCCACACAGGGGGCAGCCCCCAGAACAGTCTCCTATGGGGCCTGATTTTTAAGAAGGTCCATTTCTCAATGTTTGGCAGTGCATAGCCCTTCAGTAGCTTGTTTGAACTGGAGTCTAAAAAGAAGGAAAAAAAGCAAACACCTCTAAAGTGTACATTTTCCTTGGATTAAAGTGATGCACATCAATAGATCTGAGACGGGAGACAAAAAAATGTTCACCTTCTTTTCAAAGACTTGGACCTTTGTCAAAGAAATTGCTTCATTTCAGAGTTTCATTGTTTTGCTGTAACACTAAGTTACTGATGGAGGAACACACTGTTACGCTATGAAGTTTTCTTAATGGTACTTACTACTCAATGTATGAAATAAACTGGTTTTAATCCTCTATTGAGTACTCTGGTTATTTAAGGGGATGTATAATCCTGTAATTGTTTTATTTTCTAGAAACGAATAAGTTTCATAGAAATTAGCTTACTAAGTAAGACAAGCAAGAGTGCAAACATTTCATTAGAATTCTGTGTCTTTAGGGAACTCCAAAATATCATCACAAATTCAAATTTTTTCACCTGGAACTATTGGAATTAAGATTTTCTCCAGCATTTGAAGATTTTCTTCCAGTATTTGAAATCTTTTGGGTTTGTGGATGTCTGTTCTTTTCCCCGCACCATCTGAGAACACCGCTTATCCTTTTAGCAAGTAGAGGTCAGGCTGCTGGGGCTGCATATTACCACATCCACTGGGCATTTCCCTGCCTTTCCAGTTGGATGAACACCTGAAGTGTGTCTCAAGTTTGTGGTAATAGAAATATGAGATAGGAAATAATTATTATGGCTTTTATGTATCTCAGAAATTATTCTGTACTTTAATGGTAGATACGTGAGGCACAGAGCATTCACCATGACATTGTAAATATATCCTAGAGCAAAAAGACAAAGTCACAGTGTCCTGTGTTCACTCAGTGGTACAAACTGCTAGATTTTCTGGCAAGACTTTAAAAGAACATGGTGTCCAAGTTTCACCTTGAAATACTGTCCTGAAGTCTTAACCAGATGCCTCTCCTTGTCTATTACTGTGCAATGTGTTGCTCATCGGATTTGAAGAAACAAGAAAAGCAGATTTCAATTCTATTCCACTGCACTCCCTGCATATGCAAAGAGGTGGCTCAAGAGAGCACAAAGCAATTCATACAACAGCCTCATTCAGTATAATAGCACACCACCATTAGAAAGGACAGCTAAAGTTTTTACTTTCATTCAGAACACAATCACATTCTTGCCTTGTCTTGTCAAGCAAGCTGATGAGGCTTAAGCAACCCATTTCTGTGCTATGACAAATTAGTCCCTTTTTGAGGGTATTATAGCTCAGAAGTTTTACTGAGAGATAACAATTTCTTTGGCTATTAGTCTTAAATATAAAAACACAAAGTAAGTTACAAGAGACACTAGTTAAAATATACTAATTATTTTAGAAACTATTGCTTTATACTAATTGTTTTAGAACCCATCTATCTGGGTGCCAGAATATCTTGGAATGGGTTATTTTCTTGAATATTTTGAAGTATTTCTATTTACAGTACAGTTTTAGACTAAGCACACGGTGTGGAGCAATTGAAAGTGATACTCTGACTAAAAACACTAGAAAAAGAATTAGATGCTTGAAAATTTATAAATTGAAGTTTTTACCCTCTGAGTATGTGCATTCCCTTGAGAAGCAGAATGGTGTAGTTTGAAATCTTTTATTTGCCATTATTCTCCATAGATTTTTTTCTGCCTGATGTACATCTGTCTCTGATATTTAATCTTGTTTTGCATTACATTCTCCTCTTTACCATAAATGTTATCTGCATATAAATTACTATCTTCATGATCTCCATGTCTGAGAAATTTTCTTCCTTTCACTACTTAAATTTAAAACTTGATTTGCAAAACTAACTCGAAACTCAGAAAGCAGAGATTAAACTAAGCTTAGGCCAGATGTATGCTTAATTTATTTATTTTCATTTCATTTCGTTTGGCCCAGTTCTTTGCCAAGGGAGCTAATGGGACAAGGTTGTATATAAACCAAATTTTTCAGAGCAGTAGAGAATAACAGGCTGAACTGTATCAGAGTTTTAAAACACCTACAGGGATAACAAGGTGGTAAAGCTTGTGATCTGCACAGAGATGTTCAGCTTCATATTTGGATGATCTTCTGCAGAACAGCAAGCATTCAGACCAAGATAGAAGAGAATTTTCTGCTTTCAGAACTCAGCCTGAAACAAAGGGGAAAAGCAATCTCAACTACCCACACATGATTCATCTGTCACCACTCAAGGAGAAGACCCAAGTATCACAGTGGGCAGTTTAACAGGCCCATGTTGTCAACAGAAAGTGGTAGCAAGAGCAAAGCAAGATGTTCATCTATAAAAATGGGGTTTGAACTAACAGTAGGTATTAGCACTGACACTTGCCTTCCTTGCTAGTAAGGCAGCAGTCCTGTGATATCGCCTGGATTACTGCATGCAATTTGCCAAGCCTATTTTAAAGCAGAGTTCCAAAGAAAATGTAAAACTAAAGGAAAGAAAGATGGGAAGACTTCCAAAAAAGTGGAAAAAATCAAATTAATAGGCCATTTTAAGCTGGAAGCAGGGGACGGGGAGGGGAGACTTTCAGAGGTATTTGTCACTTTAAGTGATGAGTTAACCAGGCGTCGTTACTCACTCCTGTCAGACTACAAAAGGGGGATGCTTCATAACATTAAAATATAATAATAAGTAGTATTTATCCAAAGTATTTCATGAGATAAGACATTTGTGAGAAAAAAGGGTTTCATTCTTTTACATAGTAGAATATATACTTTAAACACCTTCTTCTGCAGTGTATTTTACTGACCACTGTGTTGAGATATCACTAAGACCAGATATTTCCACTAGTTCCCCTGATGTGCACATTTCCAGTCTTCCTGTATCAAATACAGAATATTTATCTACTGTGAGCAATGATTTCATGGTAACAATGACCACTGTGCTAAAGGTACATTCAGTCTATAGAACTCACAAAAGTGGAACTTCTAGGAATATATATTCCAAGACTAAATCAACTTCAAGGAATTCCTGGCACAAATCTTTTCTCACTGAGCAGTGACTCAGGTTTTTCCAATAGATCAATGAATTACTTTCCACATCACATCAACAATGACTAGCCCCTATGTTTTTTCTTTATTTGTTTGGTGGTTTGCTTTTTTTCTTAAACCATTTGCTTTTTCAATTTCTTATGACAATCAACATTTTCACCAGTGAAAAGAAATCAGAGCCCCAGAAAAATCAAAGAGTCAAGTAAATATTGCAAATAGAGGAATCATAACAAGAACAGTTTTAAGCCACCATTAAAAATTGGGAAGGAAAAAAAATGTTCAAGTTTTTTAATTCCTAGAACAGACAAAACATTTTATTCCATGATGCTAACAGCTATGGCTGCACAAGAGTGAATATTTCTCTGTCCCTGGAGACATTTAAAAAGAGACTGGATGTGGCACTCAGTGCCATGGTCTAGCAAGTGCACCGGTGGGTCAAGGGTAGGACTTGATGATCTCTGAGGTCCCTTCCAACCTGGCTAATTCTATGATTCTATGATTTTATTAGCAGATGCCTCACAAATGAGACAGAACAAACACATTCTTATTAGAGCACGGATAATAAGGTGACAATGCCACACTAAAGAGGAGTGAAATATTTGCAGGGAATCTAACTGGCCTTTTCTTAGGAAAGTTCCTTTGATTCCACCCTACAGCTATTCACTTGTTAACTTTTTATTATCATCCATGGTCAAAGTATTTAAGAACTTCCTTGTAAAGGAAACAAAGCAGCTCAGAGCTGGGGCCTGAGGGGCATTGCATGCCCTTGATATATAAACCACCAGCTGGAGAGCTGTGCTAGATAGGACAAATGGGTCACTAAATGCAGCCCCCGCTCCCTTGCTGTTGCAGCCAAACCACATAAGCAGCATTTGCTCCAGAAGGGCCAACAGAGTGCCTCCTTGTGCCATTTGCCTCAAAAGACCTCCATACTCTACCTTTCAGTTCCAGTCGGAATCCAAAGTTTTTTAAAAATTTGATTAATAAAATGCCACATGCAGAAAGCAAATTACAAAGTCAGCATCTCAAGGTGCTGCCATAACAATAAGTGTTAGTCAACATGTCCACTGACCCCAGGTAATGAATCGTGTTCCTGTCTCCTACCCTCTACTAAGAAAGGAAAAAAATTGTTAACTTGGCCTATGACAGATTTGCTTTCTGACACTAACTCTTGTCTCTCGTGAGTAGGGTGTTATGTAATAGCTGATGGCAATGACAACATCTGCACACTACTTTCCTTCTTTATCAAACCATAAACAGGACTGAGAACCTCACAGAACTCTATTATTGCATTTTATTGTATTGAGGATATGGAAAGTGAACACTCCAGGGATCCTTTGGATTTTTACCAAAATAGATTTTTCTGGAATTACTGCTGATCAATGTGTTTTGTCCTTAGAGACACCATTTTTTTGCACTACTTACTGTAATCAAGGCCCTCATTGCTGTAATAAATACTGTACATTTTCCAGTTTGATACTTTTCCTGGATATGAGGTAATATGCTTGAGTTACACAGGAGGTAATTATGTCAAGGGTAAATACTGAAATGCATATTCAAATCTTAAAGTCTGAAGACTTTAAGAAAACAGAAGCAAGCAATTATGTCTGCATAATACAGAGGGCATGAGGTGCTGGCAATACAAGCATGATTAAAGCTAAACTAACACTCAACATATAAGCACTGAACACAAAAGGCCTTAGTTAAGGACACCAAACAGAACACCACAACAAGAAGGGGAGAAAAGCAAGAAAACTTTCACTGCAACATATCTTATTTTTCCAAGATCTGTTCTGATGTCTCTGTTGTTATTTGCCTTTAAACTCATTTAGCCTGAACTGGGCAATATGAATAGATTTCCTATCAGCAAGGCTGACTGACCTCACTTCCACAGAGGCATAGAGAATCTCTGGTCTTCTGTGTTTTGACAGCAGAAATATTAAATTAAAACATATCTTCAGAAAAGAAGTCAATGATATGTACAGCTAAGTCTTCAAAATGAAAACTGTTTGTAATTGGACACCATGCTATGCAGTGGTTTACACCACTGGACAGTCAGGCACCCAATGAACCAGACTCCTCCAGGCAGCTTGGCTCCAAGTAATTATTGAAGAATGTTGGAGACCTGGAGCCCGACAAACTGGAATATCCTAAGAGGAAAGGCAGAGCAGTTAAATGCCCCACCAGATACATGAAAGGACTCAGAGATACAAAGGCATTGCAAATCCCACACCCTTGGGAACAAAGGGATTGCATCTACAGTTACAAATGTATAGCAGGAAAATCTAAACCAAGGGAGTTTCAACAATTAAATGTACACTCTCTGGAGCATTCAGTAAGTGTGATCAATTCACCTTCTGTTGCATTAAGAGAAACCAATAAGCAAATGTCTGGTCTCAAGGAGTACATGGATTATGATTGCTAGAACCTCTCCTGAGGGTCAGAATCTCAGGAATTTAATTTCTTCTGCAAGCATAGGGTGGTCAGCGAAACAAATCCTTCAGCAACATTATCAATTTAAAAAAACAGTTCTGGGGACTAGAGAGGATTTTGTTTAACGCCAAAGGAATGTTGACTTCTTAGATGTTACACAGGAGCATGTTATAAAGGATGCCAAGAGTATTTACAGACCTAGGAAATGGGCCTAGGAAATATGTTTTATACAGATGAACAGAAATATTGAGGAAACAAGTAAGGCTGTCATCTATGACAAAAGCACAGGCTAAGTCAAGCAAGAGAGTCCATGTCAATACCACATGAAAAATTAGCCCTGAAGGGAAAAGAAAAAAAAAATGCATGGGACCATTATGCAGAACATGCAAGCAAATCTATTCATAATGTTCCACTATCATTAAAAATAAATAGTATGATTTAAGAAGTCACTGGATTTTGATTACTCATTCTCAGTGAACATCACATATCTAATGGGCCTCAGTTTGTTCAGCATGTGTTATAAACCATGTATGGAATTATGTACACAGATTCAGTATGGCTACCCAGTGAAGCACAGATGGTTATCTGCTGACATTCTCATTCAACAGAAAACAGAGGCCAAAATGTTATCAGTAACTGAAGTCACAGTACCTCAGACATCATAGTCTTACAAAATGGTAGGAAAAACATAAAACTATTGCTTTTTGGGTCAAGAGTCTGTTGTTTCCTGATAATGAATTTTCACAATCAGCAGCAAGAAGTAGCATCAGTGGAAGACTACACCAGTCTAATGGATACTTCAGGGGGGAAAAGGTAACATTTTTCAGAACTCCTTTAGAGAATGAAGCTATAAAGCAGGGACCTGGCTGCTGGGCTCTGGGACGACATCACCTTTCCAAGGCAAAGTACATGTTTAGCAGCTGAGCTGCAGAAAACCACACAGAATAACTATGCAGAAAGCCTCAGAAAATGGCTATGTTGCAGGTTGTTAATATATTTTTAAAATGCTCTATCACATGACTGTTGCTTTAGCAATAATTATTTAAGTAGTAGAATTATAAATTATTACTTATATGAGTAATACTTCTGAAAGATGATGGAAGGGAAAACAGTACATTTTCAGCAGTCTCACCGCAACCATTTGGAAATGGCTGTTGTGCTGTACAGAAGCAGTAGCTGCACAAAAGAGCCTAAAGTACTTATCAGAAAAAAGCTGACCTGTGCCAAAGAGCTTGGCTCAGAATGGCTACCAAACAAATATTAAAAATTTTAGGCTCTTCACCTGTAAAAAACTATGATTTTTCTTTTTTGATTTTTCTTTAATTTCCTAAATTGTATGTAAATGCACTGGACATTACCTGAATTTTCAAAATACTTCTAGTGCTGTTGGTTTAACTTGGGAATCAGAATATTACAGAAAGAGACCCTCACACAACTTTACTGCTGCTTCTGCTGGATTCAAATTTTATAATCTGAATTTTTTAGCAATAAAAAGAGGCACTTGCTGACAACATGGGAGAAGTTAAAAATAGCCACCAGAAGGAAGGACAGGAGATGCAATGACAAGCGTGCAGTTAAAAAAGTCACTTTGAACCAGCAGCTTTCTTCCTTGTCTAAATTTAAAGAGCCACCCACAAGAACGCCAAGTGAGAAAGAGAACTTGCAAAACCAGAAAAAAACCCCAAAACCAAAAAACCCCAAAAAAACCCTCTAAACCCCACCGTGTCCCTCTAAATATGGAAACAGGAACAGCAATCAAAACAATCACAACAGAATCTTCCCCTGAGACTGCTGTTGTGTCCTAGGTAGGAGATCTTCATATCAGTGTACTTATGGTTAATTAGCTGAAGCATAATCAAGGGCTGCAGTAAACTTCAGACTGATTTTGCAAATAAATAAATAAAGGTCAAGGCTGAAGTTTCAGCTACTGCCTTGGGCTGCACATGCACTACAGTCCCTAGAGTCAATAGATGAAGCAGGTACAATGCTGTGTCAAAACCTCATACACTGGCATGAGTAGGCAGTGTTTCCAAAATAAAGATGCAGGCAGGAGTCCCATTGCCAGAAGAACTATGAGGGAACAGTTTAAAAATTTATTTCAGAAGGTAATTGTGTCATGTGGACTGCATAAATCACTTGGAAAATGTTACTTCACATGTTTGCTCCTGCAGGGGGATCTAATAGTGCCAATACTCTCTCTGCTTTCAGTGACAGAAAAAGCACTCATGGTACCAGCTTTGTAGAGATTACTTCCACATATAGGGATGTATGACGTTGGCTCATGTGGTTCTCTTCATATGCAGAGCTATGTTGAGGCTGCTATACCTCCCTCCTAGCTCATGTACCAAGCCACCCAGGTCACAAAACCAACATCTTGAAATAAAAAAAGGATGGTGCACGCCCCGGTCTCATCAGTTTGAATTCAGATCCTTGAACCAGGAACCTGAGAAGTCCCAAAATATTTGCAGTCAGCCATTGTGTGCAGCCAAAGAGAAACGGGCATGTTTTCCTGCTGCTCTGAGCTGGGTCACCTTGGTGGTCTTTCTGTCAGAAACAGGGTTGTATCTTCACTCACCATGTATGATTACCCCTATCATGGCCATTGGAAACCCTTTACCCTTTTACTCATGCAAGCTGGTAGAAAGGAGACAGGGGGTGGGGGAAGAGTCATGTCTGTGCCCATTGCCACCGGGTGGCTCTCTCACCAGGGGCTCTCTCAGTCACCTTGAAGTAAACACAGCATGCTTTTGCCATGGTTGTTGCAGTGTTACACAAAATAGCAGCATCTATCCCACAACCACAGGGATGGGATCACCACTTGCATGAGGATTACCATCCTTTGACCAATATAGCCAGGGATGAACCTCAGGGGAAAACATAAATGCCTCAGACTTGGCTAAGAAACTCATCCTCATTTCTGTCCTAATTTGAGGAGGGGTCAAATTAATCTGGGACACACTGTAACAGCACAAGAAGGAAAGTCTTGGGAATAACTATCTTCATGGGCCTCTAGAGCCCTTGGGTCCAGGATTTCAAGGGGGTGTTGCCCATGCACAACCAAAGTTTCACTACCACTCTTCCCAGACTTGCAACAGCACAATGATCCTGCTCTCCCCACACACCTTATAAAATAAAAATGAAGGCTTCAACTCTTTCAGAAATCGAGACAAGGATTAGAGTTTTAAACATATCAGAACATCAAACATTGTTTTCATTGTACAGATGATTTTTTAGTACATTTCTCATCCTTACACAGAAGAGTTCGCCAGGTATGCAAAGTTTGCGGGTTCTGCAAAGAACAACTCTACCAGTTGACTTACCAGTCACTGCCCAGATGCACCAGGATTGCATTGGCCCAGATGCAGGACCTTGCACTTGGTCTTGTTGAACTTCATGAGGTTGTCATGGGCCCAGGTCTCCAGCCTGTCAAGCTCCCTCTGGATGGCATCCCTTGCTTCCAGTTGCACCACACAGCTTGGTGTCATTGGCAAACTTACTGAGGGTGCACTCAGTGCCACCATCCACATCACCAACAAAGACATTGAGCAGGACCAGTCCCAACACTGATCCATGTGGGACTCCACTTGTCACTGGCCTCCACTTGGACACAGACCCACTGACAGACACTCTTTGGGTGCAGCCATCAAGCCAGTTCTTAATCCGAGTGGTCCATCTGTCAAACCCATCTTTTAGCACCTTGGAGACCAAGATGTCACTTGGGACTGTGTCAAAGGCTTTGCTCAGGTCCAGGTAAATTATGTCAGTGTCTCTTCCCTTGTCTATTGATGTTGTATCCTTTTCATAGAAGGCCACAAGATTTGTCAGGCATGATTTGCCCTTGGTGACACAGTGTTGATTATACCAAATCATCTCATTAATATTCTTCTGCTCCAGCAGTGCCTCCAGGAGGATCTGTATCATGCTCTTACCAGGCACAGAGGTGAGACTGACCGGCTTGTAGTTCCCTGGATCTTCCTTCTTTCCCTTTTTGAAAATGGGGGTTATGCTTCCCTTTCCAGTCAGTGGGGGGACTTCACTGGACTGCCATGACTTTTGGAATATGATAGGAAGAAGTTTAGCAACCACATCTGCCTGTTCCCTCAGTACCCATGGGTGTATCCCGTCAGGTCCCCTGGACTTGTACACTTTCATGTTCTTCAGATGGTCACAAACCTGACCTTCACTTATAATTGGCCTTTCTTCCCTCCAGCCCTTGCCATTGTCTTCTGTGACTTCAGGAGTTTGTCTGGAGCCCTTGGCAGTGAAGACTGAGGTAAAGAAACCATTGAGAACCTCAGCCTTTTCCATGCCACTTGTAACTAGTTCACCTGTTACCTTTCTGAGGGGCCTCACACATTCCCCAGTCTTCCTTTTGTTATTAATACACCTATAGAAATTTTTGTTATTCCCCTTGATCTCCCTGGCTAGATTTAGTTCCAATTGAGCTTTGGGTTTTCTAACCAGGTGTCTTGTTGCTCAGACAGCTTCATTATATGCCCCCCATTCTAGCTGTCCTTTTTTCCATTCCTTGTAGAGTTTCTTTTTGTGTGATAGTGCATCCAGGAGCTCCTTGTTTATCCAGACAGGTCTCCTAACATTCTTTCCTGCCTCTTTGTTGGTATACTTTGCTCCTGGACACAGAAAAGATGATCCTTGGATACTAACCAGCTGTCCTGGGCCCCTTTTCCCTCTAGGGCTTTGTCCTTCGGTACTTTGGCCACAGATCCCCGAAGTGATCAAATTCTGCACACTTAAAATCCAGGGCTGTAAGCTTGGAATACATCTTCCTAGATGCCCTGAAGAACTTAAATTCACATGCTTCATGATCACTGCAGGCAAGGTTGTCCCTAAGCCTCACATTTTTCACCAGCCCTAC
The DNA here is from genome assembly GCF_036169615.1 of Heliangelus exortis. Taxonomy (NCBI): domain Eukaryota; kingdom Metazoa; phylum Chordata; class Aves; order Apodiformes; family Trochilidae; genus Heliangelus; species Heliangelus exortis. The sequence continues at coordinate 47,726,456 of NC_092423.1, read as the reverse complement.
CCTTTTTGTGAGAACAAGGTCCAGCATAGCACCTTTTCTTGTTGGTTCCTCTACCATTTGGAGAAGGAAGTTACCATCTATACATTCCAGGAACACCCTGGATTGCTGATGCCTTGGCTGTGTTGTCCTTCTAGTAGATGTCAGGGTGGCTGAAATCACTCATGAGGACCAGGGCCTGTGAACACGAAGCTTATTCTGTCTGCCTCTCCATCATTTCCAGTTGGTCTCTGATGTAAAGAGAAACACCTCCTACCCTGCCTATCCTTCCTAAAGATCTTGAACCCATCTATCCCTACATTCCAGTCTTCTCCCATTCCAGGATGTTCCCACTTCTCCAATTGTATTATTTTCATCATTTCAGTTGCTATACATCTATTACTGCAGTTTCTAAATTATCGTAGTCACTTGGAACTGAAATAACCAAGTCTGCAAGAAAAGGTAGGTGGCAAAGAAATAGTTTAGCGTGGGATTCATGTAAAAGATTGCCAACTAACTAACAGTAGGAAGAATGGAAATAAACAATTACCTAGGCACTCAATTTTCATGTGTAAATAACCCGCTGTATATTCTGTAATCCTACAGATACCTTTGGAACAGTTCCAACTGAACACAGCTGAATCAATTTACTTTCTTGTCCTTTTGTTTTACAAATGTATTTGTAAAGGCGATTTTTTTTAATTACGTGACATTGCTTTCCAACAAGGAGGAAACCACTTTGCAACAGTCATTTCAAGAGTGAAACACAAAAGCTAATTTCTGAGGCTTTTGAAAGTTAAGATGCATTGCACATGGCTTGCATAGGTTTTACAGGAGTGACTTGATATTATCTCAATGACTAAGCATAGCACTACTGACGATGTCCTCAAAAAACTCCAGGATCAGTGGTAATGTTAAAAAAGTGGTCTCCAGCAGACAAAACACACCAGTGAGTATCACAGGCTTGTCTCAGGCAATTCCAAGAATACTCCAAACTACCATTACTGCCAGAAAATGAGTAAGATATCAAACACAAACTGCTAAAGCTATTAAGGGCACCTCCCCAGAGGAAGAAAGAAATGGAACTTTAAGCTTCTTTCATCATACATTATACATTAAAATCAGGTTTTTCAGCTAAAGAAAGCTCAAAGCAGCAACAAGAACCCAGGTTATTATTCAGTGATTTCCAAAGTGTGTGCCAGCCATGCTAATAACCAAGAGCCAAGAGTCTCAAACACTACCACTACAGATCTTAAAAATTAGTAAGACACTCTATAACTACAAGATAAATATTGAGAAGTTGTTTTCCCAGTTACTGCCAGTATATTCTGATCCTCAAGATGAACAGTACAGCTGCTGAAGTAATTTTGTGATTTAAATGTTAACTAATATAATCGCATAGTTTTTCTTTTAATCATATAATTTTTAAACCTACTTCACTGCAAGTGATAGGAGAAGCTGGTAGGTCTCTGTGTAGAGGGAAAACAGCAATTTAACTATTAAGAGATTAATGGTTTATTTAATTATTCAGTTTTAAAAAACAGCTAATATCTGTTTAAATACTTTCAGGTTATTTTTGTAACAAGTATTCTCTGATCCTTCCAGCCCTTGGAAGCCTCATTTCACATGCATAGTTCCCAGTGAAGCTAACAAGGTCCAGAAACAACGCCTAGGACTTGGGTGAGAAACTTGTTTTGCATATTATGGAGTATTTGTATATAATTTGTGCTCCCATATTCCTTCCAGTATTCATGGTAGAGAAAGACAGACAAGCAAACAAGTTCATTTTAAACAGCAGGTAACGTGAGGAGATTAGGCAACACATTTACAAGTGTTAGACAAGTGTGGCATTAATATTACTAGTTTTTTATGAATGCACCTATGACCCACTAGATGTTACCTAGACCTCCAAGGTCTAGACTAACTTTGAGACAAAAAATGCCAAGGAACTTCTGAATTTCTCAATCCAATTACACAGCAGAAAACTTGGAAATGAATGACTGAGTTTAATGCTACACAGCTTAAATACACTTACCCCTTTAACAGACACATACCAATCTTCAGCTATTTCTGTATGTTGCAAATCACAAAAGAGATTAAACTTACCAAGTATATGTCTACACTCCTCTTCCTCCTGTGATCTGGACATATCTTTCAAGGAATACATGTTTGGGTCAAATTCTAGAAGCACTCAAACTGGAACACTTTCACAGTTACTTTTAGGGATTCTATCTGTACTCAGAAAGGCAGCACCTAGGCTTTGTAATAATAATGATGACAACATGGTGCTAGTAAAAAGAATGTAATTTAAGGACAGATGATATTTCTTTCCTTCCTTCATTCTATGAAAAAGCAATGAATACGTCTTGCACTTGTAACTTCTTGCTTGTGCTCATTTAAGTGACATGGGACAAATGTTTTTATTTTTATTGATCCCAAAATGTTCTTAAATTTTCAAGTACATTATACACGTATTTATCACAGCTCTTTAGTCTTGCTCAGACCATCTGCAGTCGCATACATGTTTTGGCACTGCCAGGAAAATAAAACTGAACATAAAAACATCATAAAGTTGAACATAAAAAATGCGTTAGAATTCTGTTTAAGAGTTGTTTTTTGCTAGACATTAAAATCTGTAAGCACAGACTATCGAAGCTTCCCAGTTGTCTTACTAATATTTCAACCTGTTGTCATACCTCAGATTTTCATTACTTAGAAAAAAAAAAAAAATCTTAATTTGCTTGAAAATTACAGACCTAACAAGCTATTAGAGAATGTTCTTTTAATCAAGTGAGGCAATTTTGACACCTATTTTTAAAAAAACAACCTATAAAAAGCAACACACTACATGATGGTTACAGGGGGAGTGCTATTTACAGAAAGGTGCCACTTATTTTGTTTAAATGTGTGAGCCATACCTGTGTTTCATGTGGAAAGACTTTCAATTAACACACACTGACCAATTTCCATTACGTTTGCTCACAGTGGGTTGACATATTACAGAAAGGGTGGCAGCAGTAAATGGCTTGAATCAGAGAGAGAACATAGAGCTCCAATGAAGAAAGTGAACATAAAGGAAGGTAAATACATACTAAATGCAGATTCAAAGACCACAGCTCCTTCTTTTGCAGTAACCCAAACCAGAGCACCACCAGCAGGAATGCATTCCCTTGTTACCTTTTAGTTCATAGGCTCTCCCAGTTTTGCTTTCAATTCTCCATGAAATCCATGTGTAATTTATTGCTCCATATGGCTTGCTACCCTGTGACAGCTTGTTAGGGTCGTTCTCAGCCCCCCAAGAAGGTTTTTCCTCTAGATTCCTTAATTTGCTCCACCCTGCAGAGGTGTTTCAGATGACTGCCACATGAATGGCAGCACCAAGCAAACTTTCCTTTACTGGCACCCCCCAGTGTTGTCTCCTCCCTGATGCTCCCCTGTGAGCTTCCAAGGTGAGCCAGTCCCCACTCTGCAAACCTCATGCACATTCCTCTCACGACTCAACCTGTGCCTTGTGCCCACAATTCTATCTGCATCTGAGGGATGTAGTAAACATCAAAAGTCTGCTACCAATGTAGCCAAGGGAATTCTCCTATGATTTTTGCTCAGTTTCCTCTGTGCCATGGGTGTAGCCATCAAAGTGTTAAGTGAAGGACCCCAGTGTGCCTAGCAATAATCTTCAACAGCAATAGAAATGTCTTCACAACACCAGGATGTGACACAGCCTACAGCCTGTTTCAAGTAGGATGTTGTATTAATCAGGTATTAATGTACTGGTGAGCAGATCCTGGCTAATCCAGATTCTTATTGTCCCAGGCAGCAGCAGAAATATATCCTTCCATAGTGAGAAAGACCTTTTATGTGGGCTCCCCTTTATTCACAAACCCCAAACTCCAAAGCCCCATAAACTGTGATTAACTCACAGTGGCAATTTCCTAGAAAGGATGTTTTGTAGTCAATGGCAACAGTTCCTCACATATGTGCAACACCAAAGATTGTACTGCTGGACTCGAAGATAAACCAAACTCCAGTAAGATGTCTCGTCAGTGCATTTTGATGTTGATACTATGAAGAAATTGCTGTACTCAAAATGGTATCCACCATCAGCACAACATTTTCCCACAGTGCCAGGGAGACCCTCTGAGCCCATACAGAAAACACCTCAGCTGCTGCCTGTGTGACCAACCACATCATCACGCAACGAGCAAAGGCCGCACATCACATCCTGCATGTGGCAGGTCTACTCTGTGTGTGTGTGTTCAGGGCAGAGCTGATCTTCCCAAAAATGGCAAGTCCAAGTTGATACTGAAGATAAATTTTCAGATAGCTTCACTCACCCCCACATCTGAGTCAATTAATGCAGCTATGTCTACATCAGAACATCAGTGTTGCTAAACACACCAACACTAAAGACAGCAATGAGGAAGCAAAGGGTTTCCCAATGTCTTGCTCTTACTGAGTTCTTTGATGGCTTTAGATCAACTACCCAATTTTTTTGTTTGTTTTTCTGATGCATTCTTACAAGTTAAAACTTGGTGGATTATTTGCTTGTTTGATTCTTTCCCCCTTTAGAATTATTCCCTTGTACCCAAATTCTTCCCTGCAGATTGCTACTGTCTCCAAGACAGCAGAGAACTCCAGAAGAAACACTGCAGCATAAACCCTCATACCATTTCTCCAAATCCTCTCTCTTCCTCAGACATGTATCAGCATCAATGCCTATGCCTGTATCTTGCACCTGCCACTGCTTCTGAAACATTCTACAAGCCCCAAATTTATGTCTCAGCTTTCCTAAATCTTCCATGTTTGGTGCATTTCCCTCCACCAAAAGGAAGAAAAGGAAAAAGAAAAAAAGTTGTGTCTATAGAGATCATTGGGTACCTGCCCAATACCAAATAACCACCCTGGATCTCATGTGAAACAACATCAATGCAACATTTCCCTACATTTGTAGGTGAAACATGATTTATAAAGGAGGTAAAAAAAAAATAAAATTGGATGCCTTAGAATTTCTCATCAAATCCTAACAGTTACCCAGTTTTATTATCACCAGATACAAACTCTTGCTCCAGTGCCAAACAAGGTTTCCAGACAAGACAGTTATAGGGGTTTTTGTCTAGTTTTATTCCAAGGTATCAGGCCACCTGAGAAAAAGAATAGAATTTTCAGCACTGACCTGCCCTCAGTTTCCATAGGCAACACTCAAGGAGACTTAAACACCTTCAGAAATGGGCACACCACACTGGCAATGATTCAATCATATTCCAGAGGTGGAGTGGTTCAGCAAATTTGCCCTGGATGTGTCCATGCCTGGTGCCCAGAGGATGCAACTCTCAGCAGTGCCCAGGCAGAAGACAGCAACGACATTACCTGGTGCTTCACTTTGCATGGAAAAAATGCTCCTGAGAATTTTTCCTGGTTTTTGCAGAAGGAGTCCTCACAAAGAAAAAGTAACAGTACATTTTTATCTCTTAAGAAAAGGTGAAAAGATGAAAGATGGAACAAAATCAAGTACCTCCTCTCTCCTCTTTATTTTGGCTTAGTGGAAATGCACAACTTCAAGAGATCAGGATCTCAACTAGAGAGACTTTGCCAGAATGTCAAGGCTCTTTTAATTGCAGTTATTGAGAAAAAGCTTACAGAGTACACGTCAGCCTCAATTTTAAAGATGGATTAGAAGATTTACACTCATCCAAAACTCTTTTTCCACTGCCACAGATTGCACAGTACATTATCAAGGCTAATTTCAATTTGCAGTATTGTTTCCCCTGTTTGTGCTTGCTAGAACAATAGAAGCAGCATGACAATTAGTGTCTAAAAGAACTTTACTGCACATTTGTTTTTTGAATACTAGAATCTAGGTCATTTGTTAGTCATTACTGTAATGGAAATTTTGTGCATTTCTTGCCAGCCTTTTTTCTTGTTGTTTTTATTGTTAAACTCTAGGGAGCCGTGTACCTGCTCTAAACATCTCTTAGGGACAGACCTTTTACTGGGAGCTTCATGTATAAAGTTAGATCTGAATTCCTAATTAATTATACGTGAGGCAATCCCTCCTACATCTCTATCTTTCCTCTGTGAAGGCTCTCAACTGCAAACTGCATCTTCTGTAACACTATCCAAGCACATCCTTCGATATTTTCTATTAAGCCTTAGCTTTCTAAAAATTTTTTTCTTAGTATCTTCATTCCCACAAAAGACTAAGAGATTAGTCTGGCCTCCCTGACAAACCCAGACAATGAGCACCCTAGCACCTGTGAGAGGCTCCCTATCAGGTTTACTTTCATAATCAACTAGCATAACACACTGAGCAGGCAAAAAACAGAAAGAAAGGGAAAAAAAAACCATTCACACTTTCTGTGCTTAAAATAATTGAAAGTAATCTGAAAGGGATAAAACTATTTTCTCTTGATACCACTCTCTGAGACTCAAATATTTCTTGCTGCATTTTCAGTCCTGTCCCAATCCTTCTGACTCACAGCTCAGTATGTTTTCTAGTTTTAAATCACAGCCAGATAATTTTAAAAAATGCTCTACCTCTACAGCTAGATAAAGTAGGGCTATCTGGTCCTCCAGGGGCTTTAAGGTTGCAGATGTTCTCATGCAGAGGTCTGCTCAACCTTTCCTGTTCGCAAAGAGGTAACTTGGTTTCTATGCTGCTTATTTTTTCATGCTGAGAATGCAGGGTAGGGCAGAGAATTTTCAGAAAAGGAAAGCATTAATTTTTCACATTATTCTTCAAATAAGCCTTGCCTTCTTGCTGAAGGCTTCAGCAGGCTCTGGCTGCATGGACTGCACAACAGGTCACTCCCCAGAGCTGTGTTTTTTTGCCACTCAACAACCAAAAGAGCTGCAGGAGGGAGGGTGACAAGAACCCCCCCCCCCCCGTCACTGAGCAAGAGCCTTTTATAAAGGAAGGGACTTGAGGAAAGGATGAGAGAATCTTGGCTTTTGTTCTTATGAGAGGATCTACTTTTCTATATTTTAAAAAGCAAATAGAGCAAAGTAGAGGGATAATTTATAAAGCCAAATAGGAGGGAGAAAACCAAACACACACAATCTTATTTGTACATCATAAAATTGGACAGAATTTACAGAGAACTCTAAAGAATGTTTATTTTCCCCAAAAAAACATTCAAGATGAATGCTTCTCTACAACAAAAGCTATATTGGGGTTGAAAATGTTCATGATTATTTAAGGGAATCACTGGGTCTGTTTTATGCTGTGGTTTGTTTGTTGTTTTTTTCTTTAAACTGAGAATTAGACTGTTTCTAAATGAAAACTTTGGGTGCCTGTTCTGGTAAACCAGAAACTGAATGGTGGGGTATTTGAAACTCCTTAGGATATTGCACTTCTGAACATTTTTGTGAAAACATTCAGGGCGCAGCTTAAATTTTTATCAAAAAATAGCTCAAGATCTAGAATCTGCCAAAAAAAGATCTGGGTTCCTTCTTGGTCTGTGTGCCAAGCTCTCACAGAGGTTGACTGCCAGGCTGTTGGTCCTGCTCTGGTATGGGGTCAGGTGATAAAAGGGCAAGATAATTAATCCAGAAACTCAATTCTGCTTTCAGATCACCCATTCAGACACGTTGCGTAACCTCAGAGGGACTTGCCTTGGTTATTTTTTAGATAAATGGCATAAGAGGTTCAAGGTGGGAACAAGTTACCTGTGAGTAACTATACACAATAATGCCTTTTAAGTTTTTGGGTGCAAGGCAGATACTCTATGTTATTTCTATACTACCAGGGATATAAGGTCCGATTCCTAATTATATTTTTTTGACTCTTCCGTTAGTAATAATAAAATGTAAGAGGAAATAAATAATAAATATTAAAGGTTTTGTGCAGAATCACAGCTGAAGATTGTACATATATGGGATTTTATCCCAGCTAGCAAAACAGCTATTTCAAGGTTCTATTTTTATGACTTTGGAAAATATATATATCTTTTCCATTTAAAATGGCAAATAGACTTCATTGCTATGGGCCATTGTCTCATAAATCATCTTCATTATGTTCAGCCTGCAGCTTATACATCTAACAGTGATTTGGAGAATTGCTTATATTATTGATGCTCAGTATTGACTTCAGCACTTAAGTAACTGCAGTAACTGAAAATTCTCCCTGTTTAGACATAATAAGTTGCCCACAAAATTTGTAATCATGGCAAACTTAAAACTGAAGCTATGAAAAATATTTCTCTGCTAGGCAGAAGCTTTTCTTTATCCTTTCTGTTCCTTCTCAACACAAATTAGTACAAGGTTTTACTGAACACAGCAAACTGACAACACACTTGCATGTGTGAGTATTTGTGGAAGAAACAGTGGATTTTCTGCGTCAAGGTTTCTTTGCAGAAATAGCACAGGACTCCCCAGATTCTTTCATGGTATCCCCAGCTGATAAAACTAGCTACATATTTTGAACAGAGGACAAGAAGAACACACAGAACTCCTGTGACAAGAGGAAGTTTAAACTAAAACAAGGTACTGATCCAGTTCATTTTCCTTCAGTCATTCATATTATTAATATTTGTGGGGCTTGAAGGAGTGCTTCTGGCAAGGTCTCTATGCCCTAGAAATCAAAACATGAACAAGTTCTAAGGTTTTCTAACCTCTTTTTACTGCCAGCTCTCCCTGAGTGATTACATGCTCCAGAATCCTCTTTCCAGCTCCTAATTTCAAAAGATACACTAACCTCATGAGTTTTTTGGCCCAGTGCTCAAAGTCTGTATGATGAAGGCTTTTAGATTGCTTTGCAGTTGACACTGAGAATTAATTTAGATGATTGTTAATTAGACTGTAAAAAAATGATCAAAGTGAAATAAGTGGGAGCTGGCAACTCATCTGTTGAAGTCTCACTATCTACAGCCCTGCTTTAGCAGAACAAGGGACTTTGTGCTACCAGATTTGTCATCTTTGCATTGGTTATTCTGATCCCACTGTAAAAGTAGCAAGCCTGGTAGAAACTTCAGCTACCTACAGCAAACAGTAAGGAATAGTTTTTGATGGGTTCAGATACTGCAGACCTCCCATATGACTACAGTTTCTTCCTTAACTTCTGCCTCTCAAAATGAAAAGGTCTACCAATAGGATAAGCAACCAAACCCTGTGCCTAAATTGGTCTCTCTTGGTGTCCTCTTGTATTAGAGAAGCAGGATATTTGCTAAAATGCATTCTCTTCCAGAACAAGCAAAGTGGAACAGATTAGCTGACCAAGGAGATGACTCTGTTCAGAGTGCAGGTTGATATTTGAGCCTTTGCCAATTTCCCTGTGTGACTGCATTTAACTGACTTTGTTTGCTTCAGCTTTCCATCAGCTAAAAAAAAAAAAAAAAGAAAAAAGGTAAGAAAATCTTTCACTACGCACCCTCTGTATATCTTGCAGGTACAATGCTGTTGGTTTAGGTGTGCGGATAGATATGGTCTTAATTATCATTACATTTTCCATGTGGCACGGCAAACATACACAGCTCTCTTCCCAAATCCACAATAAAACTGCATCATATTAAAATGTAACTGTACATTGAGGCCACAAGTTTTATACAACAATTTCTGCTTTGACTTAATGATTCCATAAAGCTTGAGAGCCTACTTACAGTTAAAAAAAAAAAAACAAAAACTCAGAAAGTTTGCTTAAGCTTTATTTTTAAAAAACTATTAATAAAAACAAGGCCTTGTCTAAATGACAGTATTTTTACCCACACGGCTTTCATCACTTCAAAATTACTATGTAGCAATTTCACACAATCCCGGCCTTCTAACAAGCTGCACATCACTTCAGACAGAAGCAGTGCTAAGTCAAAGGCAGAGGTAAGCAAGGGCAAGGGGTGGGATGGGGAAGAGGAGGCCTGCAGAGAAGGGAACCTCCCAGGGTTGTCTATCACTTGGGCTACCTGCACCAGCACACTGCTGCTGCTTCAGCCACTGAACGTGGTTCTTTCAATAACCCACCCAGTATGAAAGTGTATGAATGCACAATACAACTTATTCTCAGCCTTTTTGTTTCCTAAATGAAATTTTCACCACTGGAAGAATGATCCTTGAGATAAAGACGTCATTTGAAATTACTATGACTCCCAAGCTTTCAAGAATTTATGTTGATTGTGCTTTACCCTCCCCACATTTTAACACAGACATTTTGGGAATAGATTACAGATGTAGTGATGAGACTTTATTATTTTCCCTGTTAATCTGCCCAGCCCATAAAATGTTTCTCATAGCAAGGTAAAAATAAAATCACACAAACAATTCAAAAAAACCCAAACGACAGCTCAATTAAACTTGAATCAGACTGATAATTCTGTAAACATGATATTCAGACAGCCTTACCAGGTTCTGAAAGAACAAAGACTTGGGGAAAAAAACCCAAAACTTATTTTAATCTTTGTTTTTTCAGTGTAGCAGTCAGTTTCTAACTGCAGAGATCTGAAAATCCAGAGGACAGGTTTTAAGGAGACATCCAGGGATTTAGCAATGCCATTTTGCCAAGGGTGTATCTCCCAGAACTTCCTGTCTACTGAGGGCATCAGCTAATATATGCCATAATTTCATACAGATATCCACGGAGGCTCTTGCTGCTGAATTATTTATTAGTGAGACTAGTTGTTTGTCAAGGCAGATAATGGGGAAAATGTTCCCTGAGAAAAGAAAGATTATAGTCACACCGTTAGTCTAAAAAAGAATCTCACTTTATATAGTCAATAATATTTCTACTCTTCCAAGCCTGAAAACATTTAATAGATTGTCTTAATAGGTGAAAGAATATTTTAAAGACTGAAATATCTCAAAAGGTGCATTTAAATGGAGAAATATTCTGTTTTGGTAAAGAAATCTGAAATGATGTTCGTTTGCAAGCCGCCTAAGCACACTGTTTTACTGAAGAAATAATGATTTTTAATCAAAATATGTAATATCCTCATGCCAAAACGTTCAGCTTTTTTTACTCATGCCAATAAAAAGGAAAGAAAGTTTATGGTACAGCTCAGTGAACTTGATGGCTTCAAAATATGAAGACAAGAAACTAGCAATTGCTGCTCTTTACAGGTACCTCTGAAACAACATATGTTTCCCAACATTTTCCACATCAAGGTCTCAACGCTTGCCCCAAATAAAGCCCCAGAGGAACAATTAAACCCAGTGCCACTTTAGATATGCACCTTTCACTGTACCATGGAGGGCTCAGATATTACTGAGGGAAGGATGCCAAATTGCAAACCCTGCCTAGGCAGAAATTCATGCATGTATTAATCAACACCTGTAATAACTTCCAGATTATAAATGTAATTTATCATTTATTCTCTAGTGGTCTGATCTGATTTTGGATGAAGCCAATGGAGAAAACTCCTGCCAACTTCACTGGCAGCTAAATCAGGTCATAGATGGAAAGACTAGAGAATTTCTAAGAAACTTCAAAAACATGGACAAACAAGTAGACCAAGAAAATATTATTTCTGATTGTCAGTTAAAATAAGTAGAAGTACCCTTAAAAGTTACCTGTTTAAATCAATACAAGTTTAGTCAAAACTAAACTTCAAGCATGAGTATAATGTTACATGACTTAGCCCACCAAGGATATCTATTAGTTACATAAACTTTAAACTATGGCAAATACAGACATAGGTTAGAGATGGATCTGCACTGAATAACAGAATTGGAAAGTGTAATTTTGGTTTGCTTCTGTCTGTCAGTATCACCACAGCACAAGACTGAAAGCAGAAATCATCAGTAACTTTGAACTGGGTTCAGGCACAATATGTAAATGGAACTCTTATGTTATAATGCAAATCTAGAGGAAAACATCTCCAGGGAAAAAAAAAGGGGTGGGGAGGAGGGAGTGAATGCCATCATCTTGCATCTACTCTGTGGCTATTTCTCAGGCAACAGGCAAATCTGTTCCCGGAGGCTGACAGAATCCAGCAAGAAATAATGGGAAATAGTAGGTGGTGGGGACTTTGGTAGGAATGAGAATCGCTGGTTCTCCTACAGGGCAGGAAGAGCAAACCCAGCTCCTTCTAGACACCCCTACTCTTTCTCCTACCCCATGTTATTGACAGTCTGCAGCTTCCTCTGACGTATATTTTGCCCAGTGGCTACAGAGTGCCATTTTCAATCAGAAGAAGGCTGAACACATGCTGTAAATACACTTATACAATACCTAGAGTGTAATAACTGGAGACAAAGGGTTATAAAGGCCATAACAGAATAACAAATTTAGTTATTAATCTATTCTTGGAAATAGAGAAGTACCATCATTGCTTATACTTTCCAGATGACTGCTCTAATCAGACCCTGTAAGTCAGAAAGAGCTCTCTTTTTCCCTGTGATCTTTATATTCTTCATTAAACTGACAATCAGCATGGATTAGCCAACCCTTAATCCATTCATTCTAGGAGAAAAAAATTTTCTCTTTTCTCTAGAGTCCCTCATTCATCCATATTAGGCCTTGAGAGATGGAGGAGCTGCACAGGATGCTCTCTTCTCCCATTCACACAAATCCTTCTGTAACCCGACTGTCACTTGCTGTGACACATACAGTCAAGTTCAGCAAGGTCCTCCATGTGTGCCTCACTTCCAGCAATGAACCATCTCATTCAAGTCAGTGCTTCACAGCAATTGCAGAGACTGAGAGAATCCACCCTTGGCTTTTTTTCTTGTCATCCAGAAATCCTAACAGCCTGATTTAGACAGGGGTCTCCCTGACCACATCCAGGAGGGATGATGCTCAGGGAGGAGGGAAAGAAGTAGGGCAGGCGTAGAGCACTTCTCTCTCTCACATGATCTCCAGGCTTCTGATAAACAGGAATTTAAGGGCTTCCTAAAACAGAGGCTGTATCCAAACCACCATGTTTGATAGCAACTAATAAGACTGTCAACAGCTCTGCAACTTCCCTCCTGTACTGATCATGATGTTACAATAAACAGTATGTTCTCTAATTCAGCATGCCACTTCTTGTATTAACTACATATTTGATGGTTTTGGGCTGAGTTTTCTCCTTGTTGACTGCACTAGCAAAACATGCAACCATTTAGAAGCAGCAGCCATTTGGATCTGGAATCACCTACATGTTATTTCTACTATCCAAAACTGAGACTTGAACAATCATAAAAAGTCTTCTGACCACAGATAGGCCTTCAACCCTTATTTGCCCAAAGGAGCAAAGTCAGTGTTCTTGTAACTCACAAGACTTTCAAACAAAGAAATCTTAAAAACTTTTGTGCAGCCTTCAACAGTGTGCTCAGTGGAGCTACAAAATTCAGGGAATTTTCCACTTAAGCTTTTAGGGAACTACACTGTAGAATAAAAATGTAGACCATTTGCAGAAGATCACTAGGAATAACAGTGTGTATATCAAATTTCCCCCTTCCTATCGCTCAACACCATTTGCATTCAGATGATAGTATTAGCCCCCTCTCACCTCTAAAATAAAATGAAGGAATTGAAGAAAAAAAATGTGGATTAAGAGATAAGGCTTTTTGTTTTACCAATAGAGCCAGCTTTGCTTTTCAGACAAAAGTCTAAAGCACAGTTAAGGAAGAGGCAGATTACATGCATTTCCCTCAGAAATATAGCCTACCATGTGTGTGCTTAGTGAATATTCCATACCACTCATGTTGCAGAGGCTGCTTTCTTTAACCCACTGTTCCACTTTGTTATCTGCCTAAAAATAGCAATGTGATGTAATTGTCAGATTTTTCAAAAGAAAAACACAGAGCAGTTCTCGTAATTGAGCCATCTATTTTTCCTGCACTTACCTTTCAGAGGTGCTGGCTGCCTCTGAGCCCTGCCTGTGTGAACATTTTTCTGAATCAATTTTAGATGGAAACAACATGAGCATTAGAAGTGCTTCTTAAGGCTTTAGGGGAGTTGACATTTCAGTCACTAGCAACCTTACACACAAAGCATCTTTGAATCACTGAATGTGTAATTCCATCTTTCCACAGTCCTTCCTCTAATGCGAAATCAGTGCTCCATTAACAACAGAAGAGCCAATATGGTTTAAAATTTAAAGAGATGTCATGGTTTGCCCCACAATAGCATAAATGAAACACAGTTTCCAAAACCATCCCATTCTGCAGTGCTAAGATACCCAAAAATTAACCATTCGTCAAATTACAATGGAAGGGGCCTTCCCAAGATCTTCTGTAGATATATGTAAAAAATAAAAAGCAATTTTCTGCAGGAACCAGATTGCAACAGGACTGTGGGCAAGCAAACAAGCATTTGCATGGGTGGGCGGTGTGCAGGAGAGGAGGAGGTAGGGAGCAAGTATTGAAACCCTGCCACTTGTCCCTTGTCTTTGGCCTCCATAAAGACCTTCAGTAATGCTACTTCCAGCACATGTACAAGTAAACAGGAATAAGAGATGAAAGAAAGAGACCTATATCTGTGTGCTGCTCTTAAATATTACGGCATTTAAGAGTTTTCATATGAAGGAACAAGTACCATCTGTATTCCACTTAAAACTTGAAGTAAAACCTATGCAGAAAGATCTTCCATCATAACAAAAGCACTTAAATTTTCAAGGACAGCCACCAACCATTTAAAAGTATTTAACAAAGATACCTTGTGAGCATGCAGGTAACACAGCTACAGAAATATCCTTGAGCTAGCAATTTCCACCATGGAAAGGGTCTGATGTGCTGCCTGTGAGACAAAGAAAAAAAGAGATGATGCACCTACTCCCTCCCATTTCATTCTTTCCATCAAGGCCAGCACCAGCTGTATTGTTTAGTTCATCAGATTTTAATTTGTTTTTCCTGTGTTCTCATTTACACCTCCAACCCTGTAGCCCAGTTCAGCTCTAGGATAAACTCTCATAGCTTTTCTCTAATTTTTGCTGTTTTGATTGCAAAGTTAATTAGGTAGAAATATGAGCTATTAAAAAAACCCTCCGAGCTATCTATGAAGGTAAGTGGACTCATTACCTGCTCTGTATATTTGGATTTTACTTCCTTCAGCTTTGCCTGGTCAGCTGTTAACTTCACACTCAGAGACCATTATCCCTTTTAGCCAACTGGTCTCATTCAGAGCTCCTACCATCTTTTTCTATCAGATTAAAACATTGTCCTATGTCCCCCCCCCACCCCTTACTGTTTTTGCAGGAGTGGGGGATGATGAGCTACAGATGGTTTTCACCAAGGGAATGATAGTGGGAGAGTGTCTCCAGGCTTGGGAGAAATACAGATTTGATGCATTAACTGTTACAGCTGAAATGTAGGTCCATAACAAAAAAGACACATTTGCTTGTGCGGGGTAATATTTAACAAATTATGGGATGACAGCTCATGCAGATGAGGTGCTGTTAACAAGCATATGAATTCCCATAGTGCCTGGTGAAAATGGCTTTTTCCTGAAGTAAACCCTTCACCAGCATGATCTACTGTTAAATGTACCAACCCTTTTAATAGTTTGTATTTGCTTCAGGAGAAAATAAATACATGTTTTCTAGTAAGAAACTGCTACCTTGAATAGCCTCAGGGATTTCTGAGACATTTGACTGTTGTTGGCTTATGTTAGATGTATATCTCTTGTGGCAATGGACTGACTTGAGTAAAATCTATCAGGCTTATTCTCCACTACCTTATACCAGCCCTGTGCTAATTTCACACCTGGCACGGAAATTCGGAATGAGGTGCCCTCTATTAAACTCAGCTTCTTATTTTTACTATTACACAGCTTTGTAACTATGGTGCTCCCAATTAGGTGAAAAGCTTTTCTTTCCGAGAACAATTTAATCAATATTCTCATACACAGAAACATACACAAAAGTTGTTAGTTAGTGCAGATTCTCCTGCATTTTTATATGGTTAAATAGTTCCCACTATTTATTTATTTATTCTTCTTATTTATTTTTCTTGTATTTTCTCAATCACCCAGTGTAGTTTTGTTTTTCTAGGTTTATATGTAGCTCAAAGGATGTGACACTGATATAAGCCTGAGGAAACCGTCTAAAAGTATGGGATTACTAAAATCAACTTTGATGGAATTAAAAATTGAAGAAGCACAGTGAACATGTGGCTAAAACCCACCTATACTTCTGTATAGACCAGCATTGCAGCTATAGAATATGTTTTTCATCTGTTTTTCACCATGGGATATGCAATTGTGCTACAAATGCATCACTTCAAATCTCAAAAGCAAAAAGTCAAAGGAAAAATCAAGTTTTGAAAGAAATAAATGGTTATTTAAAACATAGTTCACAAAAGTAACTTCAGAAAAACGGTAGAGAAAGCCAAAAGAGAATTTCAGAAAGCCAACCATTATTTCATAAAAAATTCCTTATTGGGTTCATGGAACTTTTGATGAAAATTCCATGTACTGTCTCATGGAGTATTTTATTATTGCAAATATCTGTTCTAGCTCAATGAAAAGAAGAATGAAACATCAAAATTATAATTCGATGAAACCAACTCCCCTCTGCCACCATAACTATTAAAGAAAATATCATGTGTCATTGAAAATTTTCCTAGAGCATAGTCCAGCCCATTAAAGTTATTATCAGCACAAGAAAATTACTTGACTAGGAGCATAAAGAAAAGCAATCTTGAGTTATGTTGAAGAACTAAATGTTTTCAAATAGTGTAATTGTTACTTTTTTGTCTCTTCTTACAGGTCACGAGGATATGACAAATATGAAGAGAAGCTGTGAGAAATCATAGGAATGTTTGGAACCAGCAAACCCAGGAGAGATGTCTACCTATGTAGATGACAAAAACTTTAAACAAAATTATTTATTTCAATTCACTCTTTCCAGGAAATTCAAATACCGAATGCTTTTTCCAGGAAATGGAAATAAAGAAAATGCCCAAACTTTTGTTTTTAGCTATGTGTGTGTCTCCTTTCAACCTTCACAGAGTATTGCATGAGTTTCATTGGACTCTGAACTAACCCACAACCCACGCTCTGTAAAGAAATAAACCACCAAGTTAATTATGTAGCCCAGAGGCATTTTTTTTTAATAGAACCTTGGCTTCTCAAAAAGCTATCAATCTTTTTCTACAGATGGTGTTCCCTCCCTTCACTTGCTCCATTGTTTCCTCTGTTATGCAAGTGGTTTCTTGATTAAAATTTGTCAGCTTCCCCTAAGCATTCTCCAAATTCAGATAATTGCAGTTGTTACACGTAAAAAAAATCCAAACACAAAAAAACCTCTCAGGCAGTCATTCACTGATATAGTAAATGGAGAATGGAAACATTCATTGTGTCTCTGTGTTCTCCCACAAGACAGATGTACAAGAGTTTATCAGTAACGTGCCAAGGGCCAGATGCTTACCTGGAGCAATATGGTTTTGCTGTCCCTTGGCTCAGTCCTCTCTATCTCCCTGGTATCTATTGCTAGCATAATAGATAATTGAGCTATCTTTATTTTCCAGCTTTTATATATATGTATACATATTTAATCCTTAGGTATCCCTGAAACTAAAAGTCATTTCCAAAGGAAACCATACAATTTGCATTGTCCCCTTAGAAACAGGGAGACGTTTTCACCGTGTAACTCTGGTAGTTACCATGAAAGTGTATCAGTATGCCAGTAAGAGATGAACTGTAAAAGATATGTAGTTTCAAATATTAAAAAGAAAACATTGAAATGCAAAGGGTTCTCCAACTTTTGTCAAAATTTTCTTTATATAAAATGCCAGAAATACCCTAGATAGCAGGTTTCCTAAGAAGTCTTTGAGAATGTTGTGGTTCTTCCTGTGGAAAAACCATCAGGACACCTCTTCCAATATCATGTCATATGGTAAGACCATACTAAAAACCACAGCCATGTAGAGACCAGATGAAGAGGGGAAAACACATTTCAAACATTTTAGAAATCAAAAAGATTCACAGTTGGATACTGGGAAAGAGCACACAATTTTATTATTCATCCACTTCAAACCCATCCATTCCTCTCTAGGTGCCTATTTTCATATTTGACTCCAAAGTGAAGAAGCCATGTTGCTACAACTTGCCTCTAAAATTGAGAGCTCTAGGAAAACAAAATCAAAAATGGTGCAAATATTTACTTCAAGACACACTTCAGATATATTTTGTGACACCTTCATTTGTAAAACTGGATGAATGAATATTTTTTGCTGAGGTTCTCTAAGTTAAAGGAATGGCAAACATTTCCTTTATGCTAGTCACTGGACATAAAATAGCAATAGAAAATTCTCTCAAGGTTTTATAACTCTACATATCAAGGAATTACAGCTTTTTAAAGCAGACTTACTAAATTTACTTATAGTTTCTTGTCTATATGATATATATGTGGTTCTGCAAGATGGTCAGAAATAGAGCCTGGGAAGAAGGTAAAATGTTTTACTTTTCAAATGACAGGCTGAGGTTATTTTTTTCAAAATGCTGTAATTTGAGGAACATTTTAGTGTGAAATTTTGGTCATAAATGCCTGATTGATTTCTTTCAGTCAGTAGCTCTTTTCAAGACTTCTGTCAAATATTTACCTTCAATGTCATTTAAGTGGCCCTGAAGACACTAATTCAAGACTCACTTATTCAGTTAGGTAAGGTTTTCTCACATCCTATCATTCATCCCTGCATCGTTAATACAGACCAGAGCCAAGATTTTTGATTTTCAAAGGTGACTCCAGACTCAGTCTTCAGCAGGGAAGACCAAACTATTTCTCTGTGTTCAAAAGTGGGGAAACAGAACTGGCAGTTCTAAAAAGGTTACTTTCAAAGTCTCAGTTCACTTCTTCCTCACCGCTTGAAACATGCAGAAAATGCAACCGGATATTTTTATAAACAAAATTATTGTTTATAAACATACATTATAAACAATATAGTATTATAACTATACTGGTGCGTTGTGCCTTATGTTGATGTTTTAACCTTGAAAAGTGAGAAGACTGGAGGTCACAGGAGGTCACAGGACCTCACTGACCCTGAAGAACATGACATGTACTGAGAACTTGTGTCTGCAGCCTCTTTGGATTCTACATTTCAGAAAAAGAGATGCAGATATTTACAGAGTTTTATCCAAGCTCAGCCCTATTTCTAGAACTACAGGTCATAGTCTACTGTCCTTTTTTAAAATGACCTGGTGATCAGTTTTCCAGGATGCTACTGTTGTGTTAATTTTTTCACAGCTAATACCTGTATTTCATGTGATTTGTTTTGATAGGCAGTGTGAAACCAGAGCGTGTGGGGGCTCAGATATATTTTGAGGTACTGAGGGGCCTGAACTCCTTCTTAAGCACTTGAAGGTCTGATTTCCTTTGTACTAGCTGACCTGAGTAACAGTCTGACAAGGGAAGCACAAAACTTCTGTCAAAAAGCCAAAGTAAATCAGGCTGCACTGAACTCCAACCATGACACTGGCACTGGGCACAGAGCTGGTTTACAGAAAGCCTGCAGGAGCATACACTGTTGCTGCCTTTGCAGTGAGTCTGTACCTTTAGCTCTGCTCCTTCCAAAAACTAGAAGAAAAATAACTTCTAAGCCCAGATTTCAGGCTCACTCCTAGCTTTTGTCTTGTGTTAGAGCAAGCAATGCAGTTTACACTTTTGTGTCCTGCCCATGCATCCCTAAGCCATCTATTTCACAGCATACTAGGCAGGGCCAAAGGCTGTAATGCTTTAAACAGCAGTTAATAAAACTCTTAGCCCTTTACACAGACAGAGCACTAAAAGCTTCAAAGCTTGCAGAACCTGATTGCAGTCTGTGCCTTCCATTTACACAATGGCGCTAATAAAGGAGATGGGAACACACTAAGAAAATGAATCCTGAGAGGTCCTGACATGTTTGTTTCCAGGCAGATTTTTAAAAGCTCTTATGTGAGGATGTAGGATGGAAGATATGGTCTCCAATATCTAAGATTAAGAGCTTCTTTGTGAAATCACAGCAACTAGAACAGCACACTGTGAAAGTCCAGACAGCATGGGCAGAATTAGCCATTTAAATGAGACAAAAACTGCCAGAAGTGTATTATTCCAAACTAAAAGTTCTGGTAGGATACACACTCGATAAAAATCTATCTGTTGAACCTTCATGTGCATTTGCAAAGCACATCATCCAGTCCCAACAAATGGATTTCTGATTTTACCGTTTCTATGACAACTGTTTGCTTATCAGAGCTACCAAATTAAATGAATGGTGAAAAACTATTTTGTATGGCAAATTGATTCCCAGGTTTTTATCCCCATTACATAGCACTGCTTGGCTCAAAGATGCTTAGTGGTTTAAGCTGTGTCATGTTTTTAAATAAATTTTTGTAGTGTTTTCATATAGAACATTAATCCTACATCATGAACATCTGAGGCCTTAGAAAAAAGTTTCTTACTTGTTTTAGATTTGTCTCTGTATCAGAATCTTAATCTTTATAACATCATAATGTAAAAGTACTCTCTACTATTTGCAGACTATCATAAAAAAATAACATGGTTTTTTAAAGGTATTCTGATATTCTTGGTGGGATCACATATTCTCATCGTCAAATGTTAAAATAAATTAATTATCCCATACAATACTATAGAAATAGAATTTTGCTGTTGCTGTCCTGGTCTAAAGACACAGAAGTATTTCTTCTTGCCTTTCAGATAACGCCTTTTTTTTTTTTTTTTTTTTAAACAGAAACTTTAGAAGGAATACAAACACTTCTCACATTTGAAACAGAGCCATCAGATTCAAAAACTAAACTGGGTTATAGAATTAATTGCTTTTTTGCTGAAGTAGATTTTTGTTCATGCTTCCTATGGGATCATCTATGAGTTTCTTTGAGCTTCTTCTCAATTTTTGCTGACCAGCTGCACTGAAGGAGAGAGAAGCTGTCACATCACTAAATACAGAAATGCCCACAAGGTGGTTATTCTTCTTTCTTCAGCTGTTTTTCAGGTGCTTTCTGATCCTACTCTTTTCTAAAGGTCCAGCTTAACATCTGGGCTACATTCCCCTGTCTTATATGCCTGTCCCATCCTTAGGAGACACTGGCAGGAACATTAAATGAAAGAGTTCAGCCAGGAAACTTTAATAGAAAACTGCCGGATGAAGAAACTGAGGGAACTGAGTCACACTTTCTGCATTTTTCTCCTAACAAATAGACAATTTGCAAGTATTTAGGTATGGGACCTTTGAAGGAAGATGAACAAATGGCAAGCTTGTATGAAGAACAACCCATTTTGGAGAGGGGAATCTTTCTGTCTTACTTGCATATTGATAAGCTGACACCTAACAATGCTATTTTGCAGGTGTTTTTCCATGCTGAGGCAAATGTAAATAGGCAAGATTATTTATGTCAGAAGTGAGTATGTCAAAAAAGTTAGTTCACACATTTTTATACATACCACAGGATCATTAGTCAGAAGGTAAGTACTTATGCCTCGAATAGGCAAAACTAAGTCCTCAAGAATGAACTTGAACTTAAATTTCCAGTATCCCAAGTCATTGCTTTGGCTATTGACTTTCACACTGGAAGTATCATCTGGTCTGAAGAAACTTTCTCCTCCCTTTATAAAATAAATGTAAAAGTGAAAGCACATTCTCTCCTACAAGAGGCTTGAACTTCAAGAAACCACCTTTTTCAAGAGAAAATGTTGCAGCTAACCTTAAACACAAGCCTATTTGGATTCTACACTTTCTTCTGTTACAATAAATAACAGGGTACTTAGAATACAATGTGTAGTTGCAACAACGGATTTGTATCAGTAAATTATTGTCAATATAAAAAAAAGATCCTTAATTTATGACCTAACTGGGGGGGAAAAAAGTGTATGTTTTTGTGTGTATGTGTGTTGGTAAAGACCATACTTTGTTGCAAGGCAAATAATAAATCACCACGCTACTTTGCATTAAAAAAATATTACCACTCCAGTTTATCAAGAATCTGTGCCTATTCAGTGAAATCTCCTCACAAGAAAGCTAATAAATTTTTAAATCTGGTACCTATCTCAGGCTCTTAAATGGAGTAATGATGGGGACCGTGTTATGTTACCTGGCTCACCAAACAGAAATAAGACTTTTTTTCACCACTACTGCCATGGGGCCACTCTGTGATGTTTCACAAAACACTGCTAGGATTTAGCCCTGGGGACAGTGCCCTGAAAAACAATCACTCAAGCACTCATAGATCATCAGTGACTCATGAACTGAACCAAGCAATAGCCAATAATGCCGTTAATAACCACTAAAAGTTGATTCCTAATGAAAAATAAGCTTCAGAGCAGTGCAGGGGAAAACACACTCAAGGAATAACGAGGCTTCGCAGAGTGGACTGAAAATGCTCTGTAACCACCCCACCTGCTGGTGCGGGCTGGTGCTGCACACAGATGATGGAGAAATTTCTAGTTAATGCAAAAACAGGTAACTATTCGGGCTTGTGTTTGGGTCATGTAACATCTGGTTTCATGCGTGACTCAAGAGCAGCCCTGAACAAGTCAGCCCCAGATCACCAGGCGAGGGTGCTGGATGCCTGGATTGCTCCCAAACCCCTGGCAATAATATCTGTTAGTAACTATTATTAATAATCACTTATTAGTAAGCGATTTTGTCTGTATCTGTACACAACTGTGGCCTTTCTGAGAGATACAGCATTTGGTGAGTATGATACAAGTAAATATCAGGAGTTGATCAGCTCCAGCCTACTGATAGGCAAGCCAAGTCATTCATGACCTATTAGAGATGTATCACGAGTACAAGTGCCAGTATATCAACAGAATTACCATACAATTAGAATTATTCCAGCATTTGTTAATAACAATTATTAAATAAATATTTATGGCATAGCATTGCAGGATAATTGTTATCTGGTATAGATTGCTGAGGGGAAAGTAACTAAAACTTATATAAAACTTATACTACCGCAGATGAAAATTGTGGTGTTTTTGTTTTGACTTTTGTCAGGTAAAGTGAGAGGCAAAAACTCATATAAAGCCAGGATCAAATTTCTCCTCTGCTTAATTCTCACCCAAATTTACTGGCACAAAACACATCCCATGATGGAAGTCCTGTGGAGGTAGTTCATGTGCTGCTGATCATAAGCACAGGAGGGTTATAAGCCAGTTCTTTGAGTTTATGTTATGAACTCAAATGAGTTATGAATGTGTTCCTTGTGCTTTATAAGGACACAGCACTATGGCACAAGCAGCATGAAAACATAGTATTATAGGCCTTAAAACATGAAATTTTCATACTGCAGAATTTCATTTTGTTCTAAACAAAACCACGTGTTAGGTTTTGGGGGTTCCTCCCCCAGATTTTCCATCGCATTGAATTCTCTAAACTGTAATGCTGAAGAACACTCTCTTTGGAACATCAAGTATGTGTCACCATTCCATTCTATTTCAAGATTCCAGTATCAGGTGAACTTATTTTATTCTACAGATACCACAAAATACTTTTAATATTTGAACTGAACATCAAAGTACTGCTTTACAGATCCAATAAGAAACATTAAAACAGCAAGTGACTTCATTACAACAAAAATACACTCAAGAATATTGAAAAACACAAAACTTGATGGTCTATAGCCTGTGAAAATATGCACCTATTTGGTTAAGACTACCAACAAAACTCTTGATGGACATTTCACAAAACTTCTCCTCACCTTTCAGGTAAAAACATCACAGTTGTCTTTTATGGCATTAAGTATCTAAGTACTTGTGCACTAAAAAATTGGTGAAACTGCAACTCCTGGAATACCTACAGGATCCTTTCAAATTATGGGCATTTTGAAATAAGTGCTTGAACAAAAAGGGCTGTGATGAATCAAGTCTAAAATTTTATGTCTATTTCCCCCCCACAGAGATAAGCACTTTGAATTTGTCATTTCCACTGATGGAACTGCTGTTAAGAGATGCTCAAATGCACCTCAGAATTCAGCTTTCCAGGCATCACCTAACTCACCACCTCGCTTCTCACTCCTAGACCATCCACATCCTGAAGCCATCTTAGCGAGCACCACCATTCCCATTCTTCCCTGTCCTGTAACCATGTGATTGCCCTCCTAAGTTGGTCCCAGTTCAGGTTTTTTTGCTCAGTTTTTTGAGGATAGCATGTTATTTTGTAGATTTTTCCACAATGATCAGCAGCTCAGAAGGTCCCAGGCTTATAAATATGACTGAGCTACTGTTCACTGGAGATCCCTCAAGATTTATCTCACCTGTGGAGAGCAGCTATCCAGGACACATACAGCCAGATGCCTACAGAATGTACTAGGTCTCCTGTGGACATCCTAAACAGTTGTCTGTCCTCCAGCATCCAGTCATTATGAAGAGCTGCTTGGATTTCCCATATGAGCATGGTATCAATAGTATAATGTGTCCTGAAACCACTGGATTTACTGCGAATCAGGTATGACATAGTGAGTTACATATATTTATCACTGGAAAATCCTACTGAGAACCACTGCTGCTTTACTAATGGTGTAAAAGGAGTATGTGAAGGTGAGAGTCATCCGATTACCTGTTCCTTACTCTTGGACCAAACACAGAGAAGCAGTCAGGTGCTTTGCTACTACAGTTTCCACCTGCAGCACTTGTTCTTCATAAGCCCCAGGAGTGCTCCCATCAGACCAAACATCCGTGCTTCCTCCACCACTGCTTGGAGGTGAGGACTGGTCACAGGCCCCTGTGCAGACTTTGCTGCACAGATGAGCTCCAAGGGAGCTGGGAGCCAGGGCAGACAGCTGACCCACCTGTTACAAATGACTTAATGTCCCTCTTGCACTTTGGGAAAGAAAAATCTTCTCTCTACCACCAGACATCCTACCCTCCTAGACAGCTCTAGGCTTACTGGGTCTAAAACATGAGCTTCTGAAGTTGGTAGGAGAGTATTGCTGATTTCAGAGCAGTTTGGAGAAGTGACATTGGAGGACTGAGAGAAACCTAAGCCAGAAAATTAAGCAGGCATTGTATAGGTTAGCA